>NW_009600569.1:20452-37157 GCF_000690535.1 Cariama cristata
TTACATCATTTTAATACCAGAATCATGAATTATCTTCTACAGGTCACTTCAGGACTATGTTACCTGAGAAATCAAAAGTACAGTATTTTGAATGCTTTGAAACTTCTGGATTTTGGGGTTTTTTGCAAGTATGTGTTGCTAAATGCCTTGGACATGTATCACTTTGAATTACAGACTGCTAACCTGAAGTAGTCTCACTCGCTTCCTTAAAGTGAGATTACTTTTTATTAACATTTATTTTATTTATGTAACATCTTCTATTAGACCTGGTGATCTAATTGGAAAAAAAGCTATATTTGTTATAGCACCTACTTAAATGGAAAGTTTGATCTGTACCGCAAAGCCTTGTTTCCCCTGTACTCTGACTGTCGCAGCTACATAACACCGATATTAGTAATTCTCATGCAGACATCATTTTCCTAAAGCATCGGGGAGTCTCTTGCCATGGGCGGCATTAGGTAACTAAATTACCTGTGTACTATTTAAAAGAATTTACGTGACTAGAATGAAAAGAGAGGAGGCTAGCGTCAACAACAGCTTTAACCATTTTCTTCCTCCTTCTCCCTTCTGGATTTTGTCTTGTGTCTTTGTGTCTCCTATCTTCGGACTTCTGCCTTAGCATAAACTAATGGGGAGTAGGAATTTGGTGCAATTTGCTCTCGGCTCCTCAGGAGTCCTCTCCTCATGTATTAGAAATTAAACTGGATCTCTGCTCTTTTGGAGTAGCATTAATAGTTCCTGACATTGTGCGTATGCTACATATTTTAAATTACCAACTCTTGTACAGACGTACTGAAAGAGCTTCTCAGAATTGATTTCTCATGATGCTCAATCAATAGCTGACTCAAGTGCCTATCACCCTGTTCTCTAATCACTCGCCTGAGCAGTGGACTATGAAATTCTTCGGCTAACTTGAGTAAGAATATTTTAAGGATGTCTCTGAAAGCTTAACATTGGAAGTTTGATTTTGCCTGTTTTCTTAGTCGTAGCACTGACTGTGCAAGCTTATAAAAAGCATTTTAACTTTAAACAATAAAGTCCCATTTACCTGAATGCAGCTATCCACAGTCTTAAAGCAAAGATTGAGCGTAAATATCTGCAGCATTAAGTCATTTTATGGTTGTCTCGAAATAGATGAGCCTAGTTTGGTCTCCTGCAAGATCACATCACGTTTTCCAAGTTAATGGAAAATATTTAATATAATCTGTCTTTCTCAGAAATTAACATTTTGTTCGTCTCCGGTAAGTCATCGTTAGGTGTAGTTGGACATAATTTGCAATGTTCTAGCATACAAATGAGCATGTAGATACTAATGTGAGGAGATCTATGGTACAAAATGCAAATATGGTGATGTGGTAAAGTGTAAAGGTTTAAATTAGCAAGAGTAAACCACCAGACTTTCTGTGAATCTCAAGTTAATGTGTTACTAAAGCTTTTACTTCACACCGTCACGCATTTTGTATGTGCCACGCATGATACATACAAGATACTGAAGAAATTTTTCAAACGTTGAAGGATATATGTTTTTGGCGTCTTGACTCAAAATGCAAGGGATTGTTGCTAGGATAAATACAAAATTCCCTGAAGTGGATAATACCTTTTACTCTTATTATTGAGTGTTTAAGGATTTATGTTCATGGTAAATGCCATTACCATTATCACCTTGTGTGTTCATCATTATCATCATTTTCTTTTCCTACAACTCGTTCAAACATCGTAGATCTCTCTCCTCTAGGGTCCAGATCTTCTGTTTCCAGACTAGTATCATGACCAAAGTTGTCCACTCCACTTGTTCAGTGCACAAGCTAGCCTGATTTTGCCTATGTGGAAAGGGAAATAATTCTCAGTGGAACTGAATATGTTGGGAGGGGAAGGAAAGAAAAAAGAGTGAGGCTCTGAGTCTCTGTAGGTGTTGCACTATTATGTTGGAATAAGCTCCAGATCCCAAAAGAGGAGCCTTACACAGCAAAGAAGGTTTTGCACAATCAAATTTGTAGATAAATTAGTCTTTAAGCTCACAGCATGGTCGAGTACCTGCCATAGCAGTGCTTAAGTAACTGCCTCATGGTTGACTTTTTAATGGGTAATGCCGCTATTAACGTTTATAAATCCCTGTATTATATGTGTTATATCAGTGCCAAAATTAATTCTTATTTCACAATTTTTTTCTTATTCTTGACCATTCTTTGCAAAACTGATTTTTCTAATGCATAAGGCATAATGTGATAATGAAAATTGTGGCCTAAATAATTAAACAGACTCACAAGTTTTCTTCAATGCACATCAGTCATTTGGGGCACCAATTTAAACTGCTGAATAGGGATCCAGATTTTATGTTCATTAAGCTTAGACCAGCTCAGACCTGGAACACTACTTTGTTTTTCCCAGCAGAATGAAAAAATGCAAAATGCAAATGCATATTGATATTTGGAATCCTTCATGGGCCAAATTTTAAAGATAACCACCACTGGAATTTTTATTAGTTAAAACTGTTTTCATTTTCTAGAGTCAGTACGATCTTAGGTTCAGCCTTCACAGTCAGTTCACCTCTAAGTAGACTGCAGAGTCCCAGGCGTCCCTAGACTTGCAGAGATACGAGTGCATGACTGGCTTCATCCCAATTTCGGTACGTGGGCATGTACCTTCCACTGCCTGGGCTCTGGTTTCCACTGGAAAAGGACCTACCCGGAGAGAGGCCGCAGAGAGCTGGCTCCAGCTGGGGCCGAAGGTAGGATGGCCCAGAACTGGAGGCACCCTCCACGCGATCTGACTTTCAACAGCCTGACTGTCGGTGAGCCACAAACGCTCATATATAGCATGTAATTACTTAGCGAAGGCTAAATTGCCTAAAAGAGCTTACTTTTTTGGCAGGTCTGATAATGCCTAATGACCAAAAGTGATTTTGCTACTTAAATCGCCTTGTACTGCATTAGGTACATCAATAGGAATTTTGTCGGAGTTAAAGCAGTTGGATCAAATTGTTAATTCGTGCAGAAATTGAGGCAACTTTGCTTACAGTACACTAACTTCTGACTGAAGAGTTTCTTCAATGTCTACATTTAATTTAATAGTAGGATGTGTTAAAGGAGAGGTAAAATGTGTAGTCCTGTACTGTAAATATCGGATGCTATAAAAACATCCTTTCTGTGGTGTATGAAATATAGCTATGTACCATTTGGTTCACCTTTGTCTCAAAACCTGCTGAATAGTTTTTGGTCACCACAATTTGGTTAAGTCACGTCAGAGAAAAAGGAAATATTTCTGTTACTTTTCCACTTTTCTTCCCCCCTGTTTTTACCACTGAATAAATGCCAACAAAATACGTCTTTTAACGGTTGATATCTTAACAAGTTGTAAACAGTTGCAGAGAAACATTTTCACGGAGTAAATCAGCCTGATAATAATCACAATAACATATGAAGTTACCTGGGAAGCTGGTGATAAATTCTGAATGTCATTAGTCACGGAGTGGTAATTATCACTTCTAATGAAGAGTGTCTTCTAAGACCTTGTTTAGGAGGTACAGATTAACATCTTACTTTTTGAGGGTGTCAAGATCATGGATCAAGTCTCTCTCTGTATTTTTTTTGCCAGTGATGGACTGCTTCCATGTTATTGGTATTACTGGGTTATGTTATCCGGTAGCATTTGCAAACCTACTTGAAAAATTACAAAGCCTTTTCTGAACATGCTAGAGAGTGCAACAACGGTGCATCCTCACTGTCTTCATCTGCATGAAGCTGTCAGCATGCAAGCTTTATTTCTACTTGTTATCTACTCTTCTGTCAGTCTGCGTTTGTCTGGTCTCCATGTCCTTGTCCCTGTGCAAGTGTTGTCATGTGCACTGGTAAAGATGCTTTGGGTTGTTTTAGTTTTTTCTGACACTTAGGCCATTTGAAATAAGCTAAGCCTTACCGTCTGCCAGTCCCATCGGCATTGTGAACAGATGTTCTGGCACACGCGTTTGTGCGGCCGTTCTTCAGCCTGTGCTTCACGCTTCAGTCGCCGCATCCCGTTGCGATGCTCTGCCTCACGCCCAGCACCGCTACCTGTGGCAAAGTGGAAGGAACAAGAGATTTTAAGTAACTACCAATGACCGGAACGTTTTGTTCACAAAGGAAGATAATTGTAAAGCATAGATAGTTCGTAATGTAATAATCCAATCAGTTAAATTAATAGCAATACTCAAAGTTCTGGTTTTGCTCACAACTCTCCTCCTTACCTGAGTTACAGTGCTTGGGATTAGTAAGTACTTCTGCACTGCTTTTAAGTCATTGTACAGTGATAAATATTGCTCACTGATTATATCCAGTTCCATTTTTAAGTAGCTTTTACAAATGAACTTGCTGAAGAAAAATAGCAGAAAGTGAGGTCAGAATATTTTTACCTATTAAGCTTTTTTGTTATTAATGAGAGTTTTAAAAGTATTTAAATACTTATTTCTCATTGTTATCAAGGACCGCTGAATGCTTGAAGACCTTTGGCGTTCTCGCCATTACTTACCGATTAGCTTATCTGACATGGTGATTGCCTGTTAAAGGGTTTTTCTCTACTTAGTTTAGCCAGATCATTTAATGAGAACTTATAAATGTAAGCAAGGAAACTTTCCTAAAAACACCAGACTGACTACCATTAATTCCTCTCACTTCAGATAAAGACGCAAAGTGATCTTCAGAGATCAAATAAATGGCATCTCTTTTCCTAATGCTCTGCAACACGTGGCTGAACTGGGAAAATTTTAAATTATGTAGAAAAATCTTCCTGCCTGGTGTGTGCAATTCATAGCTGTCTGAAGTTGTTAATGTGAGGAATTGTTGCTAAAGAGTATATTCATAAGTTATCCTTGCGGGGATGAATTGTGCAAAGTAAAAAGAACATGAATCTTTCAGTGAGGTCTTTTTGAAAACAGTCTTTGCAGTTTGCCATCAGCAAGAACATTTATAGGATCTAGTTTACACTTGGGGAGAAATTTTCAGATCTGCAAGACAGTAGTTTAATTGCTGGTGCAGGATGCATCATTCCGTGCTTCCCGTAAGCGTTGATCTGTGGTAACAGCAGCCGCAGTTTTCCAACTCCACGTTGTCCCGCAGGCGGTTCCAATTCAAGAGCAGGTGTTAATGTGGCAATTAAAGGGGAAAACGCAGCAACCAGGTAGAAGGCAAGTCATTTAGATGACATGAAAAATGAGGAAATACAGACTACAGTGATTTAGGAAAAAAAAATAAAATTCAGCAAAGCCTGGATCCATCATGTATTTCTGCTGGGTCAAATGCTGCATTGTTTGAAACTGAGATACACAACAGAAAGAGAACAAAGAAACAAGTTGTTCTTTACATATGATTTTTGTGACCGATGGCAGAACAATCTGAGAGAACTGATACTGTGGCTCAGATGACTATATACAGCTATTTCTGCTTTGCTATATTAGCAGAAGTTTTCCACGAGAAATTTAGGGCAAGGTAACCGTTTTTTCAAAACACGGGTATTCACTTTGGCTTTGTTTTCAGAAAAATTCAGAACATTCATAAAAACTTATTGGGTCTTTTAAAGTGCATGTGATAGTATTATAAAACATTTAAAATAATAATAAAAAACAATTGGTCCTGCAGAGTCATTTTAGTTTAGGTACTTTTGCAAGTCTTACACGACATGAAATACATGATGTCATTCCAGTGCAGATTAAGTGTGTTTCACAAAGTTACCAGTAGTAGCAGTTCTCTGTGTTTACTGAGGCAATCACCTTTTTCACTCAGAAATATGAAAAGGGTATTAACTTTAGCTTTTGATAATGAAAAATAACAAGTGATGTCCATCTCAAAAAAAAGCAGTGCCCAGAGTCTAGTTTTATTCTTTAATCTCATGTAACCGTAGCTCTGATGGCAGTAATGTGGAGTGTGTGAAAATGTATGGATGCATAATTGACTGACTTCAAAACATCCCTCTCTATTTTTTTTTGCAATATTCCTGATTTTGTCCAGGAAGAGAGACTTTGAAGAAATGTGGAACCTATGGAAAAATAAACTGAACTTAATCAGAAGCATACGATAGGTTCAAAGTTGGTTATTCTATAATCAGAAGCATGCAATAGATTCGGAGTTATTCTATACAGATATATTTAAAATATAGGTGAAGTTTTGGACAAACAAACTAAGTTTCATTAAAAAAAGAAATGAAAGTTTCTGCAGCCTGACAATTAATTTGGTGAAAACACCAAAGTGTAGCAGAAATACTTAGAAAAGCTCCGTCATGGTATTAAATTGACTCCTACTCTTTTGCCAAATCTTATTTATGTTAGCATCCAACTGATTAATTAGTGAATTATTTCCTCAGTGAACATAATTTATTTTTCAAAGTGTTTAGTGTACTGAAGGGTTTTATGTGTCTGTTTCTTCTCTAATACTATTTTCCAGGTTACTTTTGTGAAGACATTTTGGTACACATGTGGTTTTTCCCTGTGTCTGTGGGTGAATTCATGGCAAATGGTTTTGGATAAGCTACCTAGTTCACTTCAGTGGGTGGATCCCAAGGCGAGCTCATATTAAATGACTCCGAAGACGCAACTTAGAATAAGGCCTCTCGCGTATGTTTGCTGTTATTGGTTCCTGTAGGTAACTTTGGTTCAGGAAACTTTTCACAAAATAAATAGCCCTAAGTCTGAGTAGAGTTATTTGTTCGCAGCTTTAGCCACCCGAGATGGTAATTCATTTGCTTTCGTTGTCTTAACTGGTCACCGGAGTGAGATGGGAGCTTCACGGGAAGTGAATTTCCCATGTGCTGTCGCCTCGTGTGTGTACACACACAGGTAGAGTGGTTTGTATTGTTATTGTCTGGGGGCAATGCCTTAAAGTACTGGCCCTACCTTCTGCACTCCGTAGGCTACGCTGGCTCCTTGGCATCACAAATTTCCCTGCCTCCCCAGCAGGTGTTAAAGCTCCTCTTGGGTAGGGACTCTTGAGCCCTTCACACTCCTCAGAAATGAGGCCCAGGAAAACCGAAATGAGACCAGAACTGAGCTGGGGTCCCGCCGTACTTTAGCGGCTCTGGTGAAGACCACCTCTCAGAGGGGTTGTACCTGGCTGAGGGTTCACGAAGCTCATGCCTGTCCAAGCCATCAAATATGAAGATGGTGGTATAAATTCTACTGTATGTTCTTCTGTATGTGCCGAAGTTTTCCCTGTATAGTTCACAAATTATCTGTTCTGTGGAAGTCCTTTCCAGAAGATCTCGGCTTAAAGCAAAGTGCATTTTCGTAAAGTCGCTAGATGTATAAAGCTCTTGCTTGTGTGCGTAAAGCTGCCTCAGACTTAGGGCAGATACTGAATCATTACGCTAACAAGCCCCAAGTCCCATGGTAAACCGTTGTCTGATGAAACAGATAGCTCTGGTGTTCGGAGGCTGCACAGGGTCTTAAAAGTAAAAACAATATTGACATTGACAAAGAGATGAAATACTGCCTTGCTGACTCCGTTACTTTCAAAGTACTCTGCAGAGTTTTGCTAGAGTAGTTGCTAAAGAAAAACACACGGTAGGGGTACTGAAACAAGAGATGATGGAAACTCACTAAGACGTGTTCAAAGTGTGTTTGATTTTCTCACAGTCAGTGAGACCTTTCCAAAAGTGTAATGTAAGTGTACTGTTATATGCACACTTCAGTCCTGGCAAACAAAAGAGCACGCCTTTGTATCCAAGAATGAGAATGTATTGCTAATGTAATGTTTGAATTGCCTCATCAAAATGCCACGATCAGTTCATTTGGCGCAATTTAAATTGTATTTACGCTTCTTGCAAATTATCTAATTATGTTTTGTTCTTATTAATGATGCAGTTAAAATAGTTGTAAGCCGGCATCCTATTATCTGCCCTTTTCTCTGGCGTTAAGCTCGCCCTCCCGATGTGCTGCTCCATTGAGTTGAGTTCTTTGCCAGCAGGAGCATGAAGTTGAGGGTGCAGGTTTCTTCCTCCCAGGGTTAGTTACTTAGATTTTTTTTTTTTTAATCCTTCTCTGTAGATGCTATGATTTCCTTTTAGGGGGAGAATGATGCAACTACACAAAGCTAAACAAAATGCAGCGGGGCGGGGAGGGAATCAAGTAACATAACTAAAGCTCCGTAACAGAGGATAAGCAGGAGCCGATTTACCACCAGTAATTGTGATGTTACAGCTAGGGCAGGCTAGACAATAATCATCAGACCTTTAAGCAAGTTGCAGGTATGATGATGTTTCTGACATATTTTTACAGATACAGCAAATGAAGACATAGTAAGTTCAAGACACGGCATAAAAAGTCCTATGTCCTGATGTGTTTAACTTTTTTTTTTTTAAAAAGACTGAGGCCTATTGTTAGCACTTGGCAATGCCAAAGGGGTCCACAGAGCTACGATACCAATGAGCACTATAGTCCTTAAGTCCCTTGAAAATGAAATTTACATTTGTGTGAAGCTCTTGCTTTAAAGATTTGGCTGGCAATCTTAATAAATGGAGCAGATTACCTTTGTACCAAGGGCAGTTTCTGGTAAGGGAGCCTCTTATCCTCGAGAGAGTTTCCTCTGGGCAAAGTGAAGCGTGTGTCAGTGAAAGAAACCAGGTAGCATGTTATTTCCATCTTCTGAACATCTCCAGCTCTTCGTTTGGAATTTGGGTTCATTTGTATTTCATTTGTCTGTGATTTTTAAGTGTTCTCCCTTTTACTCCAAGCTGCAAAGTGAACCAT
The DNA here is from genome assembly GCF_000690535.1 of Cariama cristata. Taxonomy (NCBI): domain Eukaryota; kingdom Metazoa; phylum Chordata; class Aves; order Cariamiformes; family Cariamidae; genus Cariama; species Cariama cristata. Next base: position 29,163 of record NW_009600569.1, read on the forward strand.
ATTACAAGATGTATTGCTGAGATGCAGTCTGCCCTTTACAGCAGGACTAAAAACCGAACATTTCTTCAGCAGAATGATAGCCTGATATGAATAGAAGTCATATTCATTTCAGAATATTGTAGTTCCTTGTATTTTACCTTTTACTTATGTACTCCCTACTGTTTTGGTTTTTATAGTTTTCCCGTATTCAGCTTTGCCCACTGTAGCTTTTATTTACTCCCCTGTTATTTTTCTGTTGCTCTTGCTTCCTTTCAGCTACTTCCAAGAAAATACAAACACAGAAACATAACTCTAGAAAGTAATTCAGAGCTCTTGCTCTCAGGTAGCTTTAAAATTAAGCTAAACATATTCCTTGACCTATAAGCGCTGTCACAGTTTACTTTTCGGAGCCTGACAAGCATCTGCCACTCCAGCTGATAAGTGAATCTAGGAATGTCTTAGTTAATCAGAAAATTGAGTCAAATTTTTTTATTTGGCAATTTTTTATTCATTTCTAAAAGTAAATCCACTAAATGAGAACAGTTTCAAAACTGGTATGTGTGTCACTGTTCTGTTTGCTTGTACCTGCTTTTACCTATACCTGTTCTGTGTGGTTTCTACCTGTTCTACTTGGGCCTAAGTGATGCCCTTACGAGAAGAGGCGGGGGGGGAAACCAAACCTCAGGGACTAAGTTATTAAAAACTAAACAAAGCCTGACAAAAATTGAGAGAAGCGATTACAACGTTTCCACAGAAAAACTGTCAACTCTACAAGTCCAACTACAGGTAAAATGCAAAAGGTAACTTGTGTTTTTCCCAGGCGAGCCATTGCTGGAACTCCCATAGAGGTTAGCGAGTTGACTGTTGGAGAAGGACGGCTGCCCATATGATTCTGAGTAGTTGGAGGAGGTTGTCTGTAACACAGTGCATCTCTTGATGTGCGACTCACACAATGAAAAGGTCTCCCAGGGAGAATATTTTCTGTCTTGATTTATTTTATTTTTTTTTATTTGCATGGCACTTGCATGCTTACCACAGTAGATCTTCACATGGCTGGTTTTGAGCTTAGAGTGCAGAGGATGCGTTGATTAAAATTATTAAATGTTTGCAGCAAGTGGCAACAAGTTTCCCACTTCTTTTATTACACCGTTTTTTAAAAGACTTTCTCTGCTAAGGGTGGGAAACCTCACACCAGCACAAAATTGGGCAAAACTGTACGTGACACACTATGTGTGAACCACAGCCCTTCCAGTTCAGGGAAAAGATGGTGAGGGGAAGATGCATATAGTTCTGGTCAGGACCAGTGGGCCTTCTTGGATCAGCCAAGATACTGACAATCTGCTAAATACTTAGAGTAAAAAGTGCTTTAAAATGAAAATGAGACAATCTCATGTTTTTCTGTTCAAGTATTTCTTAAATTCATACATTTCTATTATAGATTTAAATGCCGTTTTGGACAAAGTTATTTCTCATATGTTAAGGAAATCTGAAATACAAAGGTTATTTCCTCTGTTGAATCCATCATCTGGAGCTTTAACAGTAATAAAGGTATGAAAATCACGTTCAGAAGTACAGCGTTTTTTCCATCTTTAAGGATCAGTAGAATGCTCTAAAGCAGGTATGACCAGTCCGGTTTTGAAATAGCTTTACGCTTTCCAAGAGCAGTAAGACTTGCTCATGGCAATGATTTATTTTTTACTTGATACCTGCTAATTGCTTAATCTTTTACTTATGAAGGATTTGAAAAGATCGCTAGGAGGAGTTTGTGTTTATACAACTAAAGGCCAGATGTAACAAATTCCTGTATTTGGATCTGGACTCATGTGGCCGTCCATATGGAGATGGAATGAGCCTAAGGGTCAACTTTTCAGAGAGATTTAGAACAGTCCATGCCATCCTTATTCCTTGTACCCAGAGATGACCATGTTACCGTAAATTTTGTTAACATATAAAGTAAAAAATACTAGATTATATCCTATGTCACATTGCCTGTCTTTTGACATTGCAAGACAGATGGCAGTTTGGGTGAGGGGAGGTGCTGGAGATGTGTTCAAAATAAGCTGTATAGAAATGTCTGGGCATAGTCTGAGCCTAATCCCATTGTCATTGTATGAAAGCTGCTAGGAGCTTGGATCTGCTAGTTAATATTCAATGTAAAAAATATTTATTTATTTATTTGAACTTTGGCTCTTAGCTGTTCATTTAATATTCAGTATGTCATTCTGTTTCTTAAATTCACAATCTTAATGAGGGAACCTGCCAGACTAAAGAGGATGTGAAGAGCATCAGTGATACTGCAGAACAGTTGTGGCAGCTGAGAGAGGGGAAAAGACAGGTTGATTCAATGTGTAAAACAAAGGGAGAAAAAAGATAACAAAGAAAGGAAAGAACTTGATGTCTCCTCTTCCAAAGCTAGATTTATGCAGCGCTCGTTTATTTGTTCTTTTTCTTGTTTTAAATAAAAAGTGAAAAGCTAATCATCTATCCATGAAAAAAGCCGTGGTGTTACTGTTTGATTAATAGCTCATACTGACGTTAGGAGTTGCCTAATTATGCATCAATGTTTGCCTCATTATGTAAAGGAACATCATCGTAGCAGATTAGTCTATGAACAGAGAATGGTTTCCTTTTTGATAATTAATTCTTATGCTTCAAAGTAGGTAACCCAAACAGCAGTCTAGTTCTTTCACTGTAAGTTTTTTATACATCTAATTTTGGAAGCAAACTGTTTGTTGCAAATAACGGAAGAAAAGAAGAAAAAAAAAGACGCCTGACCTAATGTCAAAACCATGACTCAAACAGATTGCTTTTCTTTGCCGGTGGGTTGTCAGAGAATTCCCATGGACTGCAGCTTTCTGAAAATCTCTTCAGCAATATTAACTCTGTCTTCTTTTACTGTACTCCTTGACATAGCAATGACTGCAAAGGTTATACCAAGAACATGGCTCACTTTTGCAAATAAATGAGTGAAACAACTTTGAGAACTACAGTTCTACCTTAGTAAAGACAGAAACTTTTTTTGTGTCAAAGTTTCAGAAGGAGGGATGTATTTCCACTTAAGACAAAGTTGAAAAAGAGAAAACTCTTGAAATAACAACTAAGAAAATAAAATGTTTGGATGATGGAATGCAGCAATCAAGAGAAGGAACTGGATACTTGCTTCAACAATAAGTATTCTTGAAGCTTGTAAAGGCCTGCATTCCAGCTGTGAAAAGTCTAGTAATGCCAGGTGCTGTGTTGTAGGAAATAAAATTCAGGAGATACAAAGGATATTTAAAAGTTTATGGCTACATAATTAGTTCTAGCATTTGCCCTCCTAGGAATTTAAGGCCTCTTTCGGTAGGTTAGAGAAACCTCATTGAGTATCTTCATGTTTTATCCTGCTGCAGTATACAGAGCTAGGGTAAATTCATCACTCCGTAGCAAAGACTTGGTGCCTCAGAACTCCAATTCCTATGTCAGAGAGGGCATTTTTAAAAAGACAAATGATGATACAAAAGTTGGAAGACAAGGGCAACTTCTTGATATAATACCAAACTTCAAGGAGAATAAGGTATTGCCCAATTTTTGTATTTTGAAATCTGAGTTTCAAAGCATATGCCAAGGACTTCTCTTATTTACAAGAACAAACCCATGTACTAGGAAAAAGCACCCACTAAATTCTTGAAGAAAAGGACTAACTGCAAGCTCTGTTTAGGACCTGAGCATTTACCCACCCAGGGTGGTTAGCACTTAGAATGGACAAGAACTACAGAAGTGTAGCGTCTTCAGTTGGGCAGAAAGTTATTAAAATATTCTGTTAGGAGAGGGCCATACTCCAATATGTTTACGTTACCAGAGCCTAAGGTTTGCATCGAGTTATAATGTCAGTAGAATTACTCTGGGAAATAAAAGTGTTCAGTGTAGGGAGCTGTACCAGAATTTGATGCTACTTAGAAAGTAATTAAATGAGTTGTATGACTTTTGCTTCCCTCCTTCCCAAGGACCAGTGTTACTGTCCTCAGCAAATATGAGGTGAGTGCCATCCTCGCAGCGGCGTTTCACCAGTTCTCCAGTACAATCTGTCCTTGGCGTTTGAGAGGTTAAAAAGAGCCGTATGAGAGAGAACTGTTCTCTGAAGACAGCACCTACCATAAAAGTTAGTGATGTATTTTGGAGGAAGAACTAAAAATATGTCAAAGATAGTTTCAGGCAAAACAGGGAAAATGTTAGTGTAAAGACAAGTCTCAAAATCTGCAAGACGGTTTGCAGTGTTAGAAATACGTTCCAAAAAAAATCTTGCTTGACAGGTCATCATTTACAATTTTTTAACAATTAATATTGTCAGGATGCAAAAGTGTGACTCTGAAAACAAGAGGATGGCATTTGTGAGTAATGTATTGATCTCAAGGAAAGTTGCGCTTTCCTGGATTCACTTCAAAATAATGTTGTTCTAATTGGCCTTGCAACCTGGAAGAAGCCTCACAACATGCTTCCCTTGGGGACGAGTTACTCTTTAAATACCCCTGTAGTAAATAGACCTGTTAAAAAGAATCAAATTTTAATGCAGCCAAGTCACCCTTTTGACAGGTCTGTAGTACGTAATTGTGTCCAGAGACTGATCTGTAAAGGCAGCTGTACATTTCCTCGTTATCTTATTGTATACTTGTCATAGCTACCCTGGTAACTAATCCAGTTGCCCAGATTCTTGTTTGAGCTGTAGCCAGCGTTACGTTTGTCGAATTAGTGGTGTAAGAAAGTGCCAAAGCAAGCACGTTCATCCACGGTAAAGTCTTTGTTGTAAAAGAATTGTCCATAAAAGAAAAAGCTTTTGCAACCTCTTCGGCCTTCCTTCTCACCCCCCGAGTGGGCAGTACGGCCCTCAGCACGCTTGTGCTGGTCACCTGAGATTCAGGACTGCCAAGAAGGTACCAGGACCAAATTCTTCCCAGTTTGGCTGAACTTCATTCCATGAGCCGTGCTGCTGCAGCGGTGAAGCTATTCCAGGGAGCGAGATGTTCTGCGAAGTGCCGTTCACCGTGAGTCGTGTGGCCTCTTTTCACCCTTAGGGTCAGGCGCTGTGCTTGGCTCTCGACCCCTGCGCTTAGCAGGAGGACAAGCAGAGAGGAGCGCGGCTTTCGTTTCCTGTCTGTGCGCTAAGAGCTCTCGCCCGTTTAATCTGCTGCGACATTAATTGGGTTCGGTTTCTTGATCGCATTCCAGTTCAGGTAATTATTATATTTACCTTGCAGCAAAAATAATTTCCTGCTAATTAATTTTTACTTCCCGTTTCAGACTGCTTCGCTCTATATTCTTCACCAACTTCCTCATCCAGCATAAGGCGGTTGCGGTTTATAACGTGTCATTCCTCTGGTGAACAAAGTTACTCCTCCATATATTGTAGCTGGGAAACCGTTTGGATACAACCAGAGGAACAGCGCTATAACAATAATGTATTTCCTCACTCTGTTTTTCAAAGCTAAAGTTAGGGAAGCATTCAGAAATAGGTATGGGCACATATATGAAGCAGCAGGTCATAGACTTTCTTCAAGCAGTTCCAAAACCCTTTTCTGAACACGGACATTGGAGGGATATAACAGCCTTAATGTGTTAAAGATAATCACTTTAAAATTAAATACAAAGAAAATACAAAGAAATAGTAACTGTCTTTATTTTAAATATTTTAGTTAAAGATATTTTTATTTTGGGGTAATATATTTAATTGACGTGGCTGCAACAGACAAACTAAAAAGCAGAGGTGGATACAAACGGTTTTTTTAATTTGTTTAATTTTGTGTATTAAGCATATAAGGTCAATTAACAAGGAATAAGTGCTTACGTTCTTTTTGCTTCCATTTTAAAGTATAACATACATTGAGCATTGATTGAAGGGCTTAACTGTGATATGTAAAATACAATTTCAGTAATTTTGTTACTTTGGAGGCTTTCAGATGATAAATGATGACTAGATCTTTAGTCTTTGGGTAAAAGGTAGCCCCACCTTTCTCCCAGCTGGAGACCCCTTTCTGAGAGCTAGACCGATGCGAACGTAACAAATGAAGGAGTCTGCTCTCAGTGTGGAAAAGACATGAGTTGTCATACTACACCGCCAGTGAGGGTAGCAACAATGACAGCTGGCAGTTGGAATGAATCCATAAAAACAAATAACCATCTTTCATTCTTTCCTTATGAAAAGGGAAAATTTGGAGCCGTGTCAGCACTACCAACAGACTAGCAAGCCAGCCCTAGCTGCTCGTGGGGTGGTCTGGTTTACTATGCTAAATTACTGCGGCCTAAAAATGAAGTGTTTCACTCCTTTCCCTGTTCGCAAAATCTGGAATGGGAAAGTACCTCAGGAGTTTAATGATGCTTCTGTCGCAGCCCCGATCACTCCTTTCATGTCTATATGAAAGGCCATATGCTACAAAATAGATTTGTTTGGAGGAGTTTATCTTAAGTCTATCATGAATGAAATCAAGCTAAGCTATGTATTCATCTGCTCTGTTCAGCCTCCTGCTTTTAGTAATGGTGACCTTTTCAGGCTGTGGCAAGCGAATGTGCATTTACTGTTGAGTTTGGAGGTTCTTTCAACTTTAATGGGCTATAGTTGAAACTCAACATCAAAGTGAAGGTGCTGTCTGGAAGTTTATAGTCGTTAATGTGGAAGTGATGAACGGAACTATTGCACGTTCGGGATACTCTCCATAGCCTTGTATGTCATCCAAGGAGTTTGGCACAATATTAGTATCAGAAAAAGAGACTGCGTTTTAGCTTGCCCCAAGACAGCTAACCCAAATGTCGCAGCCAGGAGAACAAATTTCCAAGTGATTGGCACAAATGTCTCTCTAAACAGGGCTACTTCCACATCAGCAGTAGCTACATAGCTTTTCTCAGGTGATCTTATTCTAGGTTTGCAAAACTGTTTGGATAGAACGGGTTATCCAGTGCTCAGATGAGATTGCCCTTAGCCGATTGCTATTATACTAAGCAGTTATAAATTTTGTTTTTATTTCTCAGTCTATGTGAGACTTACCATGTCCAACAGTTTTTACAGTACCTGTCTGCTTCTGGAACTTGTTTCAGTCTGGCATGGCTATGGATCAGATGCTAAAATCTGTCTGGCAGAAAACCTGTCCATCCTTCCTCCAGGATTACTGAGGATTAATTAGGAGTAAAAGACTTTGGATCTGGGTGTTTGAAGAGAGAATACCATCACAATTTTCTAGGTGAAAAATAAAGGCATGATGGAAGATAACCAAAAGACTGGGCAACTGGTGAAAATGGCAGTGAAGTAGAATGGGTGACCGACTAGAAGGAAGTGCTACTTACGTCCTTGAGAAAGAAGTGGATCCAGGAACCGCAGACCAACAAGCCTCAGCTCACTGCCTGGAAGGATCATGAAGCACATTATCTTGTTGGGTGGTGCATAGCCATCTGCAAATACATGAAAGACAAGAAAATAATAGAGAGTGGTCATCACATATTTACCGACTGCAAGTCATGTTTGAACAGTGTGATTGCCTGTTACGGTGATGGTGGTCAAGGGAAGGGTGATGGATGTAGCTTGTCTGGACTTTAAGAAGTTTTAGTCCCAGTGACGTTCTCGCTGGTAGACAGAGGAAGCATGTGCTGCACAAAAAGCCTGTTGGATGGGTTGGATCGATGGACTCGAAGGGTAGTTGATCAATGGCTTGATGTCTGTTTACCAGAATATCTTAGGTAGGTAACATTAGTCAATATCTTCACTAATAGCCTGGATGATGAGACAGTGTACCCTCAGCAAATCTGTGGGTGATACTAAAATGGAGAAAGTGGTTGACACATCAAATAGTATAGTGTCAGTCCAGAGAAGCTCTAGGATTGGGCAAAATAAATCTCATGAAGTTCAACAAGGAGTGCTAAATTCTGCACCTAGGTGAATAACCCCATGTTCCAGTAAAAATGCAAACTTGGCTAGCTGGTGTGCCGTGAAGGACCAGCAAAGGTCGTAGTGGGTACCAGCTGAATAGGAGAAAGTGATGGCCTTTAATCAGCAGG
>NW_009600569.1:37188-76094 GCF_000690535.1 Cariama cristata
TGGGCTATGCTAGGGTGAGAATGAGCAGATAAAATGAAATTATGCTTTTTATTATGTTGGTACTGCATACACCTGTAACTCTGCATCCAGTTTGGGGCTCTACAGTTCAAGAAGGATAACAAAAGCTGGAACCAGTTTAGCAGAGGACTAGCAAGACTGTCATGGGCCAAAAGTATGTGACATTTGAGAAGAGGCTGAGGAACCTGGCCTTATTTAGTCTGGCAAAGCGGCAGCTAAGTGGTAATCTTAACAGCTGCCCACAGCAGCTTGAATGGGAATTGCACAGATGGCAGAACCGAATTCCTCCTGGTACTGGCAGATGGTACAATAAGAGGTAACAGCCCCAAGATGCAGCTTGGAAGATTCAGTGTGGACTTCAGCAAAATGTTAGGTTAGTGCAGCATTGGAGTAGCTTACCCAGAGGTGTAACCAGGGGAATTGTCCTTCTCGGAGTCTTCGACTTGGCCAGAAAAAGTCGCAGCTGACCTGGTACAGCCTTTGCTACGTTTCTGTGTCCAACCAGCATTTCCAACCAACGTTCTGCAAAAAAGAGACTTGAAAGGAAACTGGAAGAGAGAAAGATGGTGTACCTAAATTGACAAGCTCACCTTGTATTCTCTCTTCAGACTGATTTGCTTTTACGGTAGTGTGTGTATACAGGCAGTGAATGTGAAAATGATGACAGTGCACTGGAGAGTGCTATTTTGTCAATGGCAGCAGAAAACAAATAACAACTGAATAATCATAGGCCACTGAGTTTCCTTTATGTCTTTTCTGTCAAGCTTAAGACTTAAACCAGACAGAAGCATTTCAGTCATCAAAGGATTAAGCTGAGCTCTTCCAGGCAAAAAGTATGCTGAAGACCTCGGAAAGGAATGGACGGCATCCTTGCTACTTTTACCTGGGAAGATAATCCCATCTTGCAGAAAAGGACATAAAGGGATGGAGGTCCTTTTCACGATGAGAGCCATGGATGTCGTGGAAATGTACTTGCAGGTTTGGGCGCAAAGCGCTCTGCTGCTGGCTGGAGAGAAAAAAAGATTGAGAAAAATCTTCGTGAGCTGACCTCGTTATTGTTGCGTATCAAAACAGCCATTTGACCGCTTTAATTTTCACCAACAGAAATAGTCACCTGCAGATTATTTTACTGACCTAAGATCACAGGCTGCTGTGGTTTTGGCCGCGTTGCTCCCTCCCACGCGCCTGTGCTGAGGTAACAGGAGAGACCAGCATACGTTTTCTACTACTGTCAGTTTTTCTTGAACCTTTTTTATATGGCTCATGTTGGGAATGGCAGAACAGCTCAAATTCCGTACTTCTCAGTTAAAGAAAGAGATTTCATTCAGATTGCTTATCAGGGCATTTAGCAGGCTGTGTTGCTATTCTTAATTATTTGATAATTTACAGGTCAATGATACTGTAACAGAGGTTGTCAGTACTTTGGGGCAGAAATTAGAGATGCTACAGAGGTGTAGAGAGTAAGCTGTGTTACAGGCCCAGATTTGGGATGGACCCGCCTGGCTGTCCAGAAGAGGGGCTTAACTGAAGGCTTTATTTTAATTGTATTTTCCTTCCTTTCATGGTCCGTGCTGCAGTCAAGCTGAAGTCCTGAAGACCAGCTCCAGCTTTCACATGATCTTTTAAGTCTCTCTTAACACTTTCTCAATAACCTTGGAGGAAAGTTGCTTGTCACCTTGCACATGTTGCTGCGGGGTACCAGTGTGATAGTGAAATATTCCCTGTATGCATCCTGATAGGAGAGAAAAACTGCAGCTCTGTTTTTTACTGCTGTGATTTTTTTTTTCCTGAGAAAGGCAGAACCTTGATTTCCAATTTATTTCAGAGCACCAAATTAAGTAAGAGGGTACGCTGCTTGAGCAGATCTTTAATTACTACGACCAGACAATTATGTCTCTGCTATTCTTTTAGAAAACTTCTCCAGACTTTACAGGAAGAGAGAGGAGGTCCGCACAAAACAATTACAATGTGGAATTTGTTTACAGGCTATCCCTAGAAAAGACATAATGCTTCCCTTTATCATCACTTGTCATAGCAGTGACAGCCCGTAAACCTGCTGCCTGTGCATTATTCTTTATTTGTCACCGCCTGTGCCAACTCTTGCCCTGGCAGGTGCCTGGCATGTGTCAAACGTGTGATTCATGGGTTCATTTGATCAACACTGTGAAGAAAAGAATGGTGTCTTTTCTTTTAAATTACAAATTAGACATTTACTCTCCATATCTAGTGATGGAGGCTTTGGCTTCTTTATATCCAAAGTGCACCATTTATAGCTCGCTGTAGAATTTAAATACTGGCTCCTCTCTCATGCCCAACTCTGAAAGTGAAATTTATGTAATATTACAGGATATAAATGAAATCATCCTACCTCCCTGTTTTATTGTCCTGGCAAGCTTGCTTGAACTGTTTCCTTTGGTAATAAATGGGCAGAACGCGTTGTCTCCTGGACATTTAAAGGCCTTTTTATTACAAGTTGCTTTCTATTTTACACACCACATTATAATTTCTTTCAGAGAATTTCTTTAGAATTATAGTTCTGCTGAGACATTGATGCATGTTTACTTGGGCACTTGAGTTTACTTGCTTCTAAATGCGTATGTGTAATATATAGGGTTTGTGTGCGAGATGCTACCTCTGGAGATGATATTAGCAACACAGTAATTGGGAGCTGCGAGAAGATACAGTCGTACTACAGGAAATAAACTATCATTTGGTGTTCTCTTCTGTGAAGGGAATTTATGGAGTTCTGTGGAAAAGGGCAGTTTATTTTGCTTTTTTTGGAAAAGACAAGGTTAAAAAAAAATCAAAATTTGTTAGTAGTCACAAAGACCTAGATCATTTATTAATCAAAATTATTCCCATACGGAGAATTCTGAAGTCTTGCCTTGTCCGTTTTAAGCAACGCTGGAGCTGTGAGATTCCCAGGTATTGTCTTTGTCAGAGCATCTGTGTCTTTGCGACCCCAGGCTCAAACATGGGCTCATTTATTGAGTAGCTAGCCTTTAAAGCCAGCTGCTGACCGCAGGTCCTGCAGAATTGCTGGTTTGCTTTAAAGAGTCTCACCTATGATAATACCAGTACGCTGAGTAACGCGGGAGTGCCTTTAATGAATGGTTCAACATGAAAGATATGGTTTTAGTACTTATATAAATAGTAGAAAATACTACAGTTTTCTTTAAAACTACTACTGTTGTTCTGTCTCTGACTGTTACTCTGTGTTTATGCTTTTAGAGATTTGTAAGATTTGAAACAGTGCCACAAAACACTGCAGGGGAAAATACAATGTGAGAGCACTTTCATGTCGATTTCAGTTAAAAAAAAAAAAAAATCATTACTTATGGATCCAAAAGGGATTTTTTTTTTTTTCCCTCCACTTTAAGACATTTTCATTCTCACAACTATATTGGAGTTGGTTGTTGAACAGTTACTGAGAAATTTTCCCAAATAAACACCCAAGCTGTTGTCTTGGCCAAATCTTGAAACCAAAGATATGGTATGTATTGTTACTGGCATCTGTTTGACTATGTCATGACATACTGTTAGGTTATTACTAGCATGTAGCTGTTTTAACAAGTCTAGATACCTTGTGTATCTCTAGTAATCCATACACTTTGATTTTATGCAGACCTGATCTTTTTATGTCGACTTGTCTAACTAAGCTTTATAAAAATTAACACTTATTCCTTTTCTTTTCTCCCTGATGACTTCCAGATAATGTCTAAAGGAGGATGCATTTAGAATTCTGTGTGAACAAGACAGGCAAATTTTGTTTGTATACTTCTACTTTTTTGCGAGTTGTTCTTTGAGCGACAAGGAGAAAATAATAAAATTATTCAATCATGGGACTAATTGAGTAGATGAAAACAGTTTTGCGATATGTGATTCTGGCATCAAAAGATGTGCTGGATGTTTTAATGCGGTTCTTCACAAATCAGATGGCATGCCGTCTGAAATGTGTGAAGAGCTGTCTGAGAGAGAGGGAGGAAGGTGGAGGAAGGTGGTATAGAGAAGTCTTGTTTGTTCTGCAGAATTTCAGATATTATTCTCGCCAAAAAGCATTAAAATATTTAACATTCAGGGGACCTCTTTTCCTGAGTTTGCAAGGAACCTGAAGCAATGAAAGAACAGTACAAACTACTGTTGATTTTATGGAGTTCCAGCTCCAATACCACTGATGAGAATCAAATTATATTATTGAACTCTTTTGTTATTTAGCAATTGATATGAGAACAGAAAAAAATGTATCATAATATGATAGTTTACATCATTTCTCCCTGAAGTGTTTTCCTGAAGAGAGAGCCACTCAGCCTTCAGAATTTGCTCATTGCAAGATGTGAAAGGAGTGAAATTAAGTCCTTTGTATGGGACCGAATTTATTTGGCCCAAGACAAGCGGTAACGATCAGAATGCATGAAAAGCGTGCATTTGCATTAGTTCATTTAAATGTCAGTGGTGGCCATATTCAAACTGTCTGTTGCAGGGACCTTACCTTAGCTATTGTGACACCTAGCTAGTGAAGGTCCAGTTCAGGTGTGCCTTGAATTTCTCTACAGGCAGCAGAGAGCCTACTGACACCACAACCAACTGGAGTTGTCGAAGTAAGGCTCCCGCTTCTTTCCATCAGAGAGTTTAGGTGCTTCCTTGCTAGCTGCCATCACGTTCAGAGGGGGAAACTGCCTAGGACCAGCTCACAGGGAATAGTAAAGCAATCGTATCTGATATGTAGCCAACTTCAGAGCTATGTAGTAGGATCCTCTGATCAGCCGAAGTCTCATCAGTGACCCCATATCTGAGGGTTGGCGGGTGGAGATGGAGGATTTGTGCTGTAGCCAAGGCGGTAAGTGCTTGCTCCTGTGCTCGGAGAGCTTTGTTTAGGCTGAGTAACCTGAATCTTCTTATTAGTTATCTGTGCGGTCTGTAGCAATGTGGTGTTGCTCTTGGGACAGGGTTCCCATGTGCTATTCAGTGCAAACAAACTGAAGACTTGTGGGTGGAAGAGGTCAGAGGAGAAGGGTTAGATGAACTTAGAGAACTACGGAAATTTCCAGTGTGTGAGGACTACCAGAAGCTGTGGTACCTAACAGATTAGGTCTGATTTACTTTGGAAATATGTAATATCCTGTCACTGTGAAACTGTTTCATTTTTCACAGCTATAAGATGATACAATTTACAACACAGGAAAAAAATCCAGATTGACAGCCCTAACAGACTTTCTTATATTACTTGCAAGGTCTTTGTATCTTTAAGCTCTATTTCCCTTCTTCTATACTGCTGCGCTATGGGAATAGCATCAACGGAGCTCATAAAAACAGGAAAACAGTTCGATAAATATACGCTTTAGACAGTCCTGCACGTGTGCACAAAATTATCTAAGAGTTGATTTAACCTTTGCTCAGTCATGATACTGAATTGGAGCTGGTACCTAAAATGAGTCAGAGTGGCACCCAGCCCTTGTCCCGCGAATACGGTTGGTCATGCAAGAGTCGCCGTTCAAAGACAGGGTACATCTCTTGTCACTGTGACTGCTGGGGGATTGTGTTAGGTTTTTATTAAGTATGTAAATAGCAAAATGGGATGAAAAAAGGGATGCCTCTTTTCCTCTTATTTCAGAATTTAAATGTGTATGCTACAGTCAACCGCAGAGTAGAAGACAAAAACATTTGATGTTCATCTGAATGTCATTCTTTAGTTTATTTGTCTCAGACTTGGCCTTCCTCACTTGATCTAATACTTCTCCCAAGTAGTACTATGAACACAAACCACTCTCTTGACTCAGCAGGTCTCCAAAGTGTTGAATTTCTCCTCCCCAAACCCCCAACCTGTTCTGTAACCCTTGCAGGCTGGTGTTCCCAGGTCTCGGGCTGCTCCCCCCAAGCATCATGTCAGCGTGCATCAGGGTTCCTCAGTACAGCGAAGCATCCCATGCGGTACTCTCCCACCAAATACATACAACTACACACTGGTGTTTCTACTCCTTCCTAACCTGCAGGTAGATTTAAAAGTCTTGTGTGGCAGTCAACTAGGAAGAAAAGGAGCGGAGACAAGGAGCAGCATGTGCAGGGAGCTCTGTTTCAGTGGAGCCTGATTTTATTTTTACACAAGATTCTGTATTCTCTGGGTTGTGACTTGTTTGCTTGTTGCCTTTAATCTATGTGTCAGCATTACGCGCTCCAGGGTACTGTTAACTGGTAGTCTTTTAGGGTAGTCCGTAGCAAACTTCTTGCAATCTCTAACAGTGCCAGGTCTGGATCAAGGCCTGTACTGACCATACAAGTCCAAAGAATTAGTAGCTGATATAGGAAGTAATCATAACCTGGCAAACTCGTTTCAGTGAGACTTAGCTTGCAACCCCTAGCCTCACTATAAAGGTGGTTTATCACCAGTTTTAGTTCTTGGAGACCAAGCTTTTTTCTCCCTCTTTACCAAATGAGATTACCAGATTTTTCCAAAGTAATGAGTCTGACAAGCTGAGGTGTTATATCAGAGATAAAAGATGAGAATTTCTGTTGCTAGACGTATTTAGGAAGAGGCAAAACTGCAGGGTGTTTTTTATTGTTGGGGGTTTTTTTTAATGATTCTTTGTGTGTGTTTCTAGTCAGAAGAAAAAATGTTCCCAAAGATGCTGGTTTGTGATACAAATGGAGCCAGATCATGCAGATAAGAGAACCTATTAACTGCTCTACGTTTGCAGCTTAATTTTATTAGGAAATCAGCTGTCCATTTGCTTCACGCTGGTATCCAACTATTAAGATCTTCCTTTGTGTCTGTTTCCTTTCCCATTACAAAAACAATCTAATCATGCTAGTTTCACGCTTACTTTTTAAAAATTTCTTTCCACTCATAGTTCTTCATAATTAGTTGATATAGGAAACCCACTTGGAAAGGACACCGTTTATAAACCGGCATGCCAGAATGCTTATCTGGCCTTGGGCTGCAGGAACCAGAGGATGGATGTATATCCTTGTAGTTGTTTTGGCCATGATTATATTGCAGGTGGCAGGTTGCCAGGAGCAACTGCAGTGAAAGGTCCAGAGTGTCAGGATCTTCCTCTGCGTGATAAAACAGAGAACATTTACACTTTCCGAACCGTCTCAGGAAGGATTTGTGGCAGATTTTGGAGGACTTGAAGTGACAAGAGATTGAAGTAGATAAGCTGCTTGCAGGTTGTATGCCAACCTGTCCTTCTGTTGGCTCCTCCAGGCCTAGCACCACTGACGCTTTTTTTGCCCTTCTTTCTAGAACATTTAAAAGAGAAGCTGGAGGAATACATGGTCCGTTTTGCCAAAGTGAGGATTGTACGTACCAAGAAACGAGAAGGGCTCATTCGGACCAGACTGCTAGGAGCCTCGCTGGCTAGAGGAGAAGTCTTGACATTTCTGGATTCCCATTGTGAAGTCAACGTGAATTGGCTGCCTCCCTTGCTTAGTAAGTGTATGAGCATTCATCAGCCATTAAAATTAGAGCGTACAGTATAGCCTAAGCCATCGAAGCCATATCCCACAGTAAGCAGGACAGACATGGTATGGGAGTGTTTGAAGCTCTGCTGCAGTATCTGAAGAGTCAGCATGGGAGAGAGCCCAGAGAAATGCAAGCAGCTCCGTGGAGCATTTATGGAGCTTTATGACTAAAGAACTGGTAAAATTTTGAAGTATCACTTTGACCTATTAGAGTTACGATATATTTTATTATTACTACTATTAAATACACTACTAAGTCTAGTATTATGCTATGCTCTTACTATACACCTTTTGTTATGCAGGTATTGTACTCCTTCCTAGTCCTCCACATTCCATTTTACAGCAAAAGCTGTTTTATGTATCCGATAACAACGGCATTCACAATAGGAAGCTCAGAAAGAATGATTTGCTATTGACTGCTTTGCTGGATTCCAGCTGCAGCCGGCAAAGCGCCATTAGTCAAAGGAATGGAAAGAATCAATTGTTGTAGTCTAGGATTTCACTTCAGGAAACAACGTCCCCTTTTCTACACACCTGACTACAGGCAAAGTGTATGTGCTTTGCAAAATGAGTGCTTTTTTGGTAGCAAAACCAAAGAAAATTTCTGAGTTTACTATCAAAGAAATTTGTATTAATTAAAAGAGTATGTCATAACTACACAGCAGGATAGGGTTTCACCTAGTAATGGTTATTGTTTCTTGAATTTTGTTGCTAGGACTGTTTGGCCACACAATAAGCTGATAAAGCATTTGCAGCCAAAACCAGATGCTGTTCTACTAATGTACTATCACTTGGAAAAAAAAAATACTAGTAACTAGTTTTTCTTCAGATCAGTAGCAAGATAATGTACAAAATTCCAAATTTATATCCTTTCTAGCTTCCATATCAATTTACGCATACAGTCTTTCCCCTTGTTACCATTTTGCCCTTAATCACAGCATCGGCCTTTTTAAAAATAACTTCGTGTCCTCATGTAAAGCCCAAATGGCCTAAAGAAGCAGAGGGAAATATAAGTTTCAACAAGCCTTCCGCAGGCAGCCCAGACAAGCAGCCGTTAAACACTCTGGAGTACTCTACTTATACAGCCACCTTTCCTCTGCTTTCTTTGCCCCACTGCACATAATACATTGCCACTAATGAAAAAAAATCTCAAGAAGATTCTGATGCTTGTCCTCTGAAATCTGCCAAGTTACTGCAGATGAGACTTGACCCTCCTATTTTACTAACTTAGACATGGCAAAATTGCAAGTTGCAAAACCAGTTCCTTTTCCTGCTTTCTTGTCTGAAATGAAGGTACATCTAGCTGGGTTTCACCCTGTTAAAAACTGAAAAATAACTAGAACGGTCACAAAGGGTTCATGATTGCGGTTAGGTTGCAGTTGGGTACTGAACTGATGATCGCAACCCTCAGCCTCAAGCCGGAAAACTGAGAAGATGAGAGAAGCTTCATCAGGGACTAAGTCCCTGTTCTCCTTAGTTCTCAGGTGGAATGAGATCTTCCTCATTTCACATATAGTAGAAATACCCGTAGCTAACCAGCCAGAGGATCTAGATATTCATCTTGAGGAATACTGGAGCCCAGAATCAATAGCCTTTCTTTTGAAAGAAACAGTAGAGCATTACATGAAGAAGGACAGAGAGAGAATGCACGCACAGCTAGTATATTTAAGTGTGCCCTGTACCCTGTTTTCCTAAAGGGTTGAGAGAACTTTCTCATAACCATTAGGTGGCAAATATTTACTATACTGAAATCAGATGACCCCTGGCTACTAATAATAGTAAAGTTAATGTATTTTTGCAAGTGTTTATCTAAAGATCTATCTTGTGATTCACTCAGCACTGCATATGACTGGATGTCATTCAAGGAAACCACAACAGAGGATATATTGGGTATTTGCTGCTTTGAAACTGCCCTGTTGTAGCTCTGATTGTAGCTGCGTTGTGTAGTGAAAAGCCCTCACCAAGAGCGCAGGTCAGCCCTGCTCTGGAGTGAAGAGCACCGGTCTTTGCTGAGCGGGGCAGCCATTGCCACTGTTCCAAACCAGGTCTTGTTCAAACTGAGACCTTGAAAGAGTTCTTTCAATACTCCTTAGGTATCTAAATAGTTTTTGTGGAGCTGAGCCACAGTTGTTGTCAGTTACAGTCCTTTGTTTTGTTTTCTTAAAAACGGGTGCAGAATGGCTTTTCTTCATTTTCCTTAAGCTTTATTTCATTTATTTCTTAAGCTTAAATGGCTTTCTAAACTGAGATAAACCACTGGGATCTCAGAGGGTTTTGCCCGATGTTCACCGAGCAGGCAGCTGTAGTCATGTAAGAATGTTGGCCAAGCCAGCTGTTTGTAATCGCTCCTGGTTGTATAAAGTCAGCAGAAGGAAAGATGTGACTTGGGCACCAGCTGCTGTACTTGAGAGTCTCGTGTGGTGTGAAGTTGCAGTTATCGCAGGTAAGAAAGGGAGGGGCAAACCGGCTGAAGGATGCAGGCCCATCTTTCCTTCTGCTGATGTTGCTGCAGGAGCAGTAAGAGAGGAGATGGACAATAGATTAGTAGTGCCATAGGCAACCAGAGCTAGGTTTGTCAAAACATTTTTATTTCTTTTTTTGTTTCCTGGCCAAGACTTAAAACTATTTCATGATTAGATCATGCTTAGCAAGTTACCAAGACACCTGCTAGCCATAGCTGTCCATCCCCACAACATTTGTATGATGCATTAGTTGCCAGTGGGGAGACTGAGACTACAAGTACTTATGACGGCTCAGATAACAAGAGATAATTTGCTGAGCCACTCAAATGTTGTCACCATCTGTATTCACATATTTAAGTGGGAAAATAAGAGTATTTGCAATGTGACATTGTTACTTTAACCAGGCCAATTTGAAACAAGCACTTGAAATTAAAGGGGTGCATCTTTCTCGTAAAGATAAAACCTACATTTTTGAGATAGTGACTTATCCGATATTGAAAACTTCTGTTTATTGCTACATATACACACTCTGCTTGATACTAAACGTGCTGAATTCAAATACGTATGTATATATTGCTTTAAATTGCTAGGGAGAAAGCTCTGAGCAATGTTCCCTCTTGTTCCCAGGCTTTCCCTGAAATCTGCATGTGTATGATGATGCTTATCTGTCTGTTCTTCCCTTTATCTGCAGCATATAAGCATTGATATAGTGCACGGAAATTTTCAGACCAGTAGGAATTTGTGAGAGGATGAGTAAAGGCAATGGAAAAGAAACTGTAAAGCATTTCAGCTGTGGCTTTCAGTGCCTTGCATTAGGAGCAGGTGGGGTAAAGAGCAGTGGCAGGCAAAGGCAGCAGCATGTTCACACCTTTAAGGCTATGATACCAGCACTCTTGTCAAATGGAAGTTAGCCTTACAGCCCTTTTTTTCCCATTTCCTAAACTCATACTGGGCTACGTTTTCAACCTGAGAAGTATGTATGCAAAATTCACTATTTTAGGCATACTGGAAGAAACATCGAGGCTGCAAGTTTGATTGCTTTTTGGTGTGCACAACTACAAACACCTTGGTTTCTTCAAAATTCAAGATCTGCCTGTCTTCCTCATCATGTCTGAAAAATTTTAGGGGCTGAGAATTAAGTTCTGCAGAAACGCACAAGAACAGGCAGGTAAGCATCATCTTACTTGCAAAATTCTTGCAGAGCTGTAGAAATGAAGACTGGGATTAAGTGTGGGCCTTGCTCAGATCATTTTCTCCCTGGCTGTCTCTGCATGTGACTTGGAGATTTCCAGTCCTTCAGTCTGTTTAAAGCAGCTTTTACAGATCAAGAGAAGGATGCAAATGTACGATGAGTCTACCTTTGACCGGCTCCAGTCAAATCAGTCCCATTTAGTTTCTCTCCTCCAATCAATTTAGAAGGGGGCGATGAGAGACAGATTGTTACAGGCCCTATAGCTATTAGCAGCATCATCACAGGAAAGAGATTATGTAAAAATGACTTTATGTAACGATTACAGATAACACTACACAGCGTACCAGGGAATGTAATTATATTGGGCAATAGCAACAGTAATGCAGCCATTACGTCTGAGATGAGTTTCCTAGAATTTTGTGGGAGCCTGTGCTTTAAATTTATTTCACTATTAAAGGATAAGGATGTAAAAACCTGCTAAACTTCCAGGCACAGTCATTTCTTGCTAGCGGTCAGTAGCGTTCCTCCATTTGGACAGTCTCTAAACGACAACTGAGAATAAATATGAAAGCTACAGATGTTTTGCTAAAATAATCTTTTTTTCTTAATTTCAATACTTCAGAAGCAAGGAAGCAGAATCATGACACCAGTATTACCTGCCTTCCTATCTAAATGTTCATTCCGCATTCAGCCCTCTGATACTTATTTTTTTTAGAGTATTATCAGGCACCAGTGAAATCTAACCCTTAAAACAAAAAGCAAGTTTTCCACAGAGGCCTTACAATGTATTACATTTTGTAAAGAATCTAGCCGACCACTTGGAGAAAAAGCTTTTATTATACTTGGAATTTTGAGATTTTGTTTTTTCAAGGGTTCATGGATAGTTTTTCTACTGTCCTTTCATGCCAACGCAGCTACAGATTTTCCCTGTACTTCCTCATTTCAAACCGTTATTCTTCTGCCTAGTTCTTGTGGTTGGAGTGTCTTCTTTACTTTTCTTTCTTTTCTGAGGAGCTCTGTGGGATTAAGCAATAGGATTCACCAAAGGAGACTCAGGCCCACCCTGCCCTTATTCTAGAGAGGGGAATTTGATTTAGTCTCACTTTTTAAAAAAAAAAAAAAACACAGCAAAAAGAAACTCTTTTCTTTAGAAACCGGGTGAGTAAAAATAATACTGTGGGGCCTTCTTTATATCTCAAAGATTGGTGCAAAAAAAGGACATGAGCCCTGTTTTGTTCTTTGTGCTGGAGTTTGCCTTCAATTTGTAGCATTTGATCTCAAAGCTGATGCACGCTGGAGCCGCA
Source organism: Cariama cristata (assembly GCF_000690535.1). NCBI lineage: Eukaryota > Metazoa > Chordata > Aves > Cariamiformes > Cariamidae > Cariama > Cariama cristata. Next base: position 49,623 of record NW_009600569.1, read on the forward strand.
GGAGCTGTGGCTGAATGGTTGCGAGGGCTGAAATTCACATTTAGGAACACAAACTTCTCTCGCAGGAGCTTGCCATACACACTCCCTGCAGCTGAAGGTGTATTTTTACATTTTGCTTGCTGGCTTGTTCCGTAGCTGACAGATTGGGGACAGCTCCGAGTAGCAAAGTGACAGAGATATAGATGACTGGACTCCTGTGGGTCTCACAGGGATATGCCTCCCTTTAAAGAACTGTAAATGCTTCTAATCATTGCCCAACTGCATTAAGTCCACTTTAGATAAAGGCTTGATACAGATTTGAAAAATGAAATTATTTGGGGGCCAATAGGGAACAAAGCAAGCGATCTTCAAACATCAGAAAACCTGTGGGATTCACTTTGCAGTAATATGATAGATGGCTTGACTAGACATGCCGTTTCCTATTTTCTACTTTCATTTTTCAGACCAGATTGCACTAAACCACAAAACCATCGTGTGTCCTATGATCGATGTCATTGACCACAATCACTTTGGCTACGAGGCACAGGCGGGGGATGCCATGCGAGGAGCTTTTGACTGGGAAATGTACTACAAAAGAATACCGATTCCTCCAGAGCTCCAGAGAGCTGATCCCAGCGACCCCTTTGAGTAAGTAGCAATAAAGAGGAGAGTGGGAACATGAAGCAGCACAAGCAAAGAAGGTAACTGTAGCAGAAGAATCCAAGCCCAGGAATTTCCATGTAGACCACTTCATACTAGTGAAAGGTAGTAGAAGCAAACAACTTCTCTGTGGGTTTAGAAAACCTCAAAACTAGGAAAAAAGATCAGGGCAACAAGTTGCAGAATTCACAAGCTGTGCCTGGAAACACAAACCTTCCCCGTCTTTTCTAGCCCAGTGGTTGTACATAAAAGAAAAAGGCACATACTTGTAGTTAAGAGAAAGTATTGGCATTGGACAAGGAGTGAATGTGACTACAGTTGTTCTGTTTATTCCACAGAGCACTTCCTGAACAGACTTGAGTTTAATGTTTTCTTTGATGCAGTACATGCATCGACAACTAAGTCCGCATCCTGCCGGCAGATACTTTGTTCCTGAGTGGTGATACTGCTACTGTATATGTATTGCCATAACTTAAACACAGGCCTGTCAAACCTGAACAACATCAAGCTGATTTGTAAAGAATTTTTGATAAGCCAGCCTCCAATCCATAATGTTGTAGAGATCAGCTCGTTCACAGGAATGATCTGCTTTTCACGAAGGTAGATCCTTTTTTCTTTTCTCTTAATTATTCTCATGTAAGGATCAGCTCGGGTTAATCCGCATGAGCAGAGAGAGGACAGATAGACAGACATGGTTCGATGCAGCAGAGTCTCCGGGTCTCTTGCACAATGCACATCCCAGCAGGGCTGGCAGCAGGACTGGCTCCGATGCTGTCAGTAGCCCTGGCTGAAACTCCACGCTGCAGGTTTTGGCAGTTTGAAAACTCAGCGTTTTCCCCTCCCCAAAACAAAACTTGGAAACAATAGCAACAGAAAACCCGTGTCTCTGGCCCAGACTCTGCCCTGTTTTGAAGTAATGGGTCTGATTCATGCAGAAATTGACCCTTATGTCCAGGGAATGACCAGCTCTGTATAGGGTGAAGTAGGTAATTGCGGCATTCAGTGGACTTATTTTCATTATTCTGCTTGTTCCTTTTTACTTATCTCCATCTAGGCCCATCAGTCTTCATCTTGCACTGGTTTAAGTGCTGATGAAATACTTTCCATCAGCTGCCAATGTGAGCACTCCACAACATAGATGCAGCTAGTGCAATCACAGAACACTCTGGAGTTGCTAGAGCCTCCCTTGCTCTTCCACAAGTCTTCCCGGTCCTCTGAGCAGTTGTAATTTCTTGCTGCTTACTGAAAGTCACCTAGCACATCGTATAATTTGGTTCCACATTCAAAGTTTGCGTATAAGTAAAACTTCTGTATTGGCAGCGTAGCTCCAGAGTTGCTTATCAGCAGTTTCGCACATTTACAGTTGGTGGTACACATCTCTCAAAGACAAGAGAGGCCTGAAGAAGAGGCACTCGTAGGGAACTTTCTAGAACAGGTGAGACTTTGTGCAGTACAGACCAGATGTGGTAGTTTTGCATGAGCTGCTGTTAGGATCAGCATGGCAGCAGGTGATACCCACCTTGCCCTGCCTGCATTCCTAAGACACACAGATAAATGGCTTTGCAAGGAACAACATATAGGACAATACAACTTAAAAATCTCTTCTGATCTGGGTAGTCATCTGTCCAGAAAGGTGGAAAGGCTTCCCAGTTCGGTGAGAGTCTGCCTTTGTTTTCCCCATCACAGGGTCCGCACCGGGGCGGAGCGGGTGGAAAAGCAGCGTTGCACGTGGAACCACCCTGTCCGTCACCAGGCACGGCGGCAGGGTTGAAGGCTGGCTGAGCTAGGACAATATCTTTGCTCAGAAGTGCCCTCTGCCTAGAATGGCAAAGGGTATAGAAGAGTTTTAAATAATCAGTATGAATTTTGCTTAGGAGAGGAATTATTTTCTAATTCAGAGTCAGTACTGCTTTTCTCCTTGCACCTTCTCTGTTGACACCTCGAGCTTTTAATACCTTGCGTACAAGGAGTACAGTAAATGTTACAAACCGTTTTAGGTTTCGTAACTTAATTGACCAAAACAGCTTCTATAGAATTAAGGAGACAGAACAGTTTGCCTTTAGGTGCGTATACACTAAAACTAGGAATGGCTTCAGCCAGCACCGTAATTATTATGTTACTATTTTGTAAGCAGTAGACACTTCTTTTTATTTAGGTTAAATATTTTACTATTGGTATCCTAATAGCTTTATTTCTTGCCAGCAGCATCAGATCTGAGCTGATCCTTAATGAACTGGAAAATTGACGGCATTTTTAGTAAAACACCAGCAGATAATTGGTACGTGATCCAAAAATTGCGCTGATGAGTTTTTTTCCCTTCACTTAAAATGCCAACTCAGTATGTGTGATAAGCAGAAAAGGTCGCATCAGCCTAAGAGTTAATGTACATAAAACCAGACCAAACTACAGAAGACCTAAGAGCAGTCGTCGTGTTATCTGAATGATACGTTTGCTTTCCATCCGCACACTATCAAAATACTGCTGCGGCGGACACCAGCAGCATGTTTGCTGTTGACGCAACAAACTGAAGTGTTGTCAGGTAGGCTTTTGGTGTGACAGTAGCACAGGGCTTACTGAGCTCCAGTGTCACCTGAGCTGGTGTTTCTGGAGTTAATTTTTCCCCACTTTTTTTTTTTAACTGTACTCTGCTGTGGTCGGTGTTTGACAGGTACTCTCCTGTTGGACACCTTCTATTTGGACACAGTCTTTCAGTTCCACATTCCTCTTGTGAAGAATCTAGACGTTCTCATCCATTTGTGGCGTGAGCGTGGGCATGGTTTATTGTTTGTACACCTGCAGGGCCACTCAGCATCTCCACCCTTCGCTATGACAGAACTCGGAGCTTCATTCCAGATCTCGGCTTTTCCTAATGCACACCCACAGCCATTCTCAGGCCCTCTGTAGCTGTTCATGACAAGTAGCTTTACACCAAGGTTTGGCTTGACGTTTATGACTTTAGGACTGTATAACACTCTCGGAAGCTTCCAGCCTGCCCAGTGTCAAATTCAGGTACAGAAGATGTACTAGCACCAACCTGGGAGTCACACAACGAACTGATAACTGCATTTGGATCGGGCTGCATTCACCTACAAAATCTATCAGTTTGGTTCACGTGTAGTTTGTCACTGGCCAAGCCGAGTTTCCCATAGGTTTCCCTGAACCAAACTGTAGCCTTATAAAATGTAATTTCAATCCATTGGATATAGGAATTATTGGATATTGCTGTATGCGCATCACAGTGTTTAGGGAAGTTTGACAACTATTCCATAAATGGATCTCATGTAGCCTTTAAGATTAGCTATTTTTCTGGAAGACCTGTGTTGCTGTTTTTCAGGATACACTGAATCCTTTGAGGCATGGAAATTGGACTTCACCTCTAATAGTGTTGCCTTCCCATCCAGAGACTAAATCTGTGACCTCCTTGTTGGTTTCCCTTTTTCATGTACCACGGAAACAACCGAAGTTTTATATTGCGTTCAACTGCTCTGTCACACTTGCGGCTCATCACGGTTGGCTGTAGTGATTCTTCTCTTGTGGTTCATGTACCACTACCCCAAAATATTCTGAAGGGGGCTTTGTGCTGTTTTGCTCTGATGCATTTGGAGTTGTGTAAATGACACAGAGAGAAATTCTGTTCTGATGTATTGTGGGAAATTGTCAGACAATTGTGAAATCATCATCATCTCATGATGATGCTCACTGTCTTGATCCCAGGGTCAATGATTATTCAGGAGAATTTGAGATGACTTGGGAAATTTTCTCCTAGTCTTTAAGCAAGGAGGACCAGAGATGTTTACCTCCTCTGTGGCAGGGATCACCTTGGCTTCTTATCTCTCGCTGTTTTGTTTCTGTGTCATGGCAGAGGTTTGAGAGCATGTCCTTATGAGACGTATGGATTTGGGACATAAAAGCATGCTCTTGTGTGGCTGTTTCTTTCTGTGGTGCAAGCACTCTTAGTCTCTGGAGGAGTTTGCCTAACCTAAGCTTAAACTAGTAGGGTAATCTTGTTACTGTAATGGACTGTGATATACAGCATGTCAGTTTATATGATTTAATAGCCTGTCTGGGCTAAAAGCTCTGTGGAAGTTTAAAGCAGAGGTTTGATATGCTCAAGCCTGCTGGGGATGACTGCTCTTTATTTCCTGGCAGCACTTACATCAATTCATGTTATCACATGCCTCATCTGAAAACAGGCATCAGTGTCCATTCATGCCAGCAGCAACATATTTTTAACCAGACAAGAAAACATCAACAATTCAACTCAAAAAACTATTTAGAAAAACCACAAACTAATCAAGAGGATTAATGCGGCAGAGATCAGTTAGGGTGGGAAAGGGCTGCACAGCTCCTCGGAGCAGTTTTACGGTGGTATAACTTTATGGTACAGGAGGGAGGAAAAGGTGTGGGTGAGACCGAACAGCATTGCTATTGAACTGCCACTCAAGATGGAAATCCTAACGGATGGGAGAAATGTTGTGCTGCTTACTGGATGCCAAGACTCCTAGCACCTATCTGGGAAAGTTAGTTTTTTGGTATGTGACCGCTCCTTACTCTCCAAGAGTTCCTTGTGTGCCTTCTGCTGAAGAGACAGAGCTGAAGAATCCTGTAATTCTAGCAAAGGACCAGAACAACAGTTTGGCAAATACTGGGCTAGCCAAAGAAGTTGAACCAACTTTGTAACCTCTGACGAGGCATTTTGGTTCCTGTACTTAGTTTCCTATTTATAAAATAGGAATAGAATCACTCCACCATCGGAAGGCTACATGGGGTATGAGTCTGGCAAAGGTTATAGGACTGAGGTTTATGGATGTACTTTTTGATAAAATTTTGGATATGCTCAAGGGATGAAATTAGGTGATCAGTACATTTTTCTCTTCCCTTGCATCACAGACTCTCAACCTTGGATGTAATGTATGACCTTAATGTAGCCAGTTGTGTGTTATATTGGAAGATTACTTGGCACTTCCTGTTGAATTGTGACTTGAAAATCATAATATTATTGTGCAAGCTGTTGTCAGCGTGCTCTTTTATTTGAATTTGAAATACTTGCTTTTTCTGCAGCTCCTTACTTGCAGTATTTATATATACCTTTTACAACATGTTGGCACAAAGAAAGTCTTTGCTAAGACTGCATTTCAAATGTGACAAGTACTTTTACAATTTTATGATCATTTTCTGAAGTTTAGAAAGTGCTTTGGACAATGATTTCTGTTCTATAGCTCCCAGTGCTTTATAGTCTGTGTCTTTTATGGCTGATTTCTGCCTATAAACATATTCATAAAACCTCTCACAACCAGAAACAATCGTCTATTTTTTTAAAGCCTGAGTATAATCTACTATTTTGAACTGTGCTACAGGAATGTTTGATGCAAAGGCATTATCCTACAGAGAAGCAGTCTCCAACCAGTGTGAGTTTGTGTAATTTAAGGTCTTGATTTATTGTTTTGACAAGCTATGGTCTGTAGAAGACTGTTAGTGGAGATAACAATAGTGGTGATGACAACAGCTTTTACAAACTGCCATCCACCCATGGCCCCATGAAAATCTCAGCATTTTTTTCAATGTAAAATGCTGACCCTAATGCACCCTTTATGAGTGAAGATATGCATAGTCAATCATTTTCTCCTGCCTTTGGTGGGATTTCAGTGTAGAGGTTCTGTACAGCCAGTACATTTTCTCTGAAGGACAGTTCAGAAGAGGTAACTCTACAGAGAGTGTAACCTGCCAAAATGAAAAGAAAAGAAAATCAAGGATAAAAAGCTGCTGCTGGTATAATTTTTATAACCACTCAAGGGATGAGTTGAGTCCTACATACTAGTCGAATGGGGTAGATTCAGGTTTGATACACAACTTTTCACTTGAATGTTGCTAGTGGCTCACGCCTCCCAGGACAAGAGGGAACTAATTTTGTTCATAATGCCTTGATGCTGCAGTGCCAAAGTAGCTATGTTTTTCTGCTTCTGTGGAAACTCATGTTGCCAATTTTCTTTCACGCTTGGAGCTTCATAGTTACCATAAAAATGTAAACATCTTGAATGTGATGTTTCTAGAGCTGTTAGCCTGTTACTTCACACGAGTATTAACTTTAGATCTTGACAGTCTATATGCCCATGTGCTGGCGCAGATTCATAGAGTGGGTCACCAAAACTACCAGTTATTAGAAAACTAAATAGTTTCTGGACATGAATTTAATACTACTTTACATAAAAAAGACTAGAATGGTGGCCAAGAAGAAGACAGAGAGATGTTGGTCAATGCATACAGGTGAGCTATTTAACGCTGTCAACATGGTATTGATAGAGATGACTGGACTTTCAAAATTATAAAATCATGTCCAAACAATTTTCCATGAAGAAAAAGAAATCATGCTTTTAAAATAATTATTTCTATTTTTTATTGTATATTTTCAAGCCATTTTCTCTAGAACTCTAGAAAATTTGGTGACACCTATTGGTACTAAGAAACAGAAAATCAACACCTTTCTCTTACATTTTATAGTGTTACCAGCATAAAGTTAGGAGTGACCTCTGCATCCACTTCCATTTCTGTTTGTTTGTTGTTGTGTTTTGTTGTTTGTTTTTTTTTAAAGAATGACCTATTGCTATCTAAAGCCTCAATCTAGTGAGTCCTACTGTTGCTTCCAACAGAAGAGAGAACAAAGACTAAAACGACTCGATGATCTTAAAAGTCCTTTCCAACCTAAATGATTCTATGACTAATTTTGTCAGACCCCTCTGTGCCAAACCGCTTCCAAATCTGTGCATTGACGCAAGTTCCATACACGCTTCTCGGCTCAAGCTTACAAATACTCTTTAGCATCTCTCCAGTATGTGCAGTTGGGGTTGGGGGCTGTGGGTACGTGTCGATTCCCCATTCCTCTACAGCGTCTGCCAGATACTCCATGGCATCACAGTGCTTTTCTTCCTTTCCCCTCCAATGCCCATGGTTCTTCTTTCAGAGGCAGCGATCAACTAAGCATGGCATAGAAGCATCTTCACCTGCCAATGTATACCTTCCGATTTTTTGTCTACGTGGAATAATTCTGACTGTGCAGCTGTCTTGGCGTAGGACCCCCTTACCCCTGAGGTGAAGAGATTTTTTTCTGGCTTCCACTCTGAAGAAATTAAGCTGCCAATGCAGTGTGTGCTAGAAACATGAAAAGAAGGGGCTGGGAAGAAATTTATATATAACCAGCGTTTCAGTACTATTCTTACAATATCTAATCAGAAACTTTCTTGCCACAGATTTAACCCCTTTATATTTTGTCATATACACTGTCTACTGGGAGAAAACCTTTTAAGTACTTGAGGACTTGTATCAGACCGGTTCATTTTCAGGTAAATTACCTTTTTTTTTTTTTTTCAGTCTTGCTTAATAAGTCATGTTTTCTAGATCTCTGATTATTATCTTTGCTCTCCTCTGGACTTTTTCCATACTGAGAGCAGGTACTGCACCAGCCAAAGCCTTATCATTGCCTAGTAGAACAGGTGGGTGACTTTGCCAGTCTCAGAGGCTTTGTTCCTGTTTATATTTCCTTGATGTTGTTGATTCATGCCAGGCTTGTGCTGTGCTGTAACCTCCACATCATTTTCTGCAGAACTGGTATCTAGCCAAGTGTTCATCATCCTCCTCTTGTACTTCAGACTTTACGTGTTTGAAGGCAAGGCGTTTGTCTTCATATCTCTTTGAAGTGTCATGTCCAAAATGGTGATCTGTCTTCATTATCCTTAGATCAGTCTGATGCTTCGTAGCTGAACATTTTGAATTTTACCTTTTTTGCTTTTGTTTACTTCACTTCTCCAATTTGCTAAGATTTTTTAATTCTGATTAGCCCTCCAGTTTTTACAGCCTGTTGCAATGTTATCTGAGCCCTGTTTGAGGTTCATGCAAATGGCAAACTCTGTTCTAAATCCTGATTGTAAGAATGTCTGTTTGGTCTATGCCAGAAATCAAGATACACGAAATCTCTGGCTTTCTAACAATACATCCAGTGATTTCTCCATTTTCTCAGCCAGACATGCAGCATGTACCACTTCTGTGGCCCTGGAAAATCTGTCAGATTTGGAAGCCTTGCCTCCTGCCGAGCAAACTTCTCCAGACCCGGGACCAAGATCTAGGACCTGGTGGGCACATGTTCCAACCTGATAGAGTTGTGCACCAAGCCTGATTTAAAGCTCCATGGAGTAGGGTTGCTGAATTGCACTGTGCAGGTTTTTAATGCACCACTGAACTGAATTGGAGGCAGGACAGTGTTTTAGATACTCTCTCAAGACAGTTTCCATTTTGATGTTGGGTTATAGGTGATTGCTTTTTAGTAATGGCTATCAGCAGGTTTTGTATCTGTCTGACAGTCATTATGTCTCTTCCGAATTTCTGTAGGTGTTAACCCTGGCAGTTATCTGTGAATCAGATCTTTTAGCTGAGACTTGAGCGATAAAAAGAGAGTTAATACAAATTTTGCTTAAAATATTAGGAGAGTTCAGTATAGGTATTGACGTGAGGAGGACCTTAGAAATAAGACATGCAAGATCACATTCTGAATTATCCCCAGACACACTAGCATCTGTTTTCTTTTCATGTAAGTAATCAAAACATCGTTAACTCTAGCTGGAAGACAAGTTTTGTCAAGAGGAAAAGGCAAATGCCTCCAGCAACCTGTGAGGTGAAAATTATAATGAACACTCCAAATTTTGCTGTGTTAGTTTATTTATAAAATACTATGCATATCTTTTGTGAGACCAGGAACAAATGAGGCTCAAAACAGTTGACATTTGTTGTTCCATAAACTGCCAAGACAGTGTCCTTTACGAGGGAGCAAGATTCATGTGTCAGCTTTGCTCATTTCTGAAAATACCCATTTCCTTTGTGTGAAAACAGCGTGTAACTACCTCTTCAAGTGAATTATTCAGGAAATCAACCCCTCTGATGTTTTCTGTTGTTAAGTTGGTATGTCCGTGTCTTTTTCAGTGCTGGAGAGGTGCTGTATAGGCATTAAATCACCCAAGTCCACTTGCCCCCTTCGGAGGAGCGTGAGGTGCCTGCAAGGAGAGAGGAGACCCCGCTCCCTCTGCTCTCCTGGTTCTCCAGCAGAAAGTTTAGCTGGTTCTGCAGAACTTCCCTGGCTTTTTTATGCTAGGGCAAAAAACCGCTCTGTTTTCCTGTGAGTACAAACGATCTGTGGGCATGCAGTGAGTTAGGAGTGGAAGAGATGGTGATAAGCCAGGCGCCCAGTGGGAGAACAGTAACCACGTTTTTCCCTTTCAAAGCGTTGCGAGCAGGCAAAGGACCTCTCGGAGTGCCCAAGGAAAAGGTAAATGGTGGGGACGAAAGTCGTTTGGAGCAGTGTTTTCAGAGCGCTGTCTGGAGACCTCAGGGTGGTGGTTTCGAAGAGACTCCTGAAGGATAGCAAACCTCCCAAGTTCTCAGCCCACAGGAAAGGTTTCAAGTCCCCAGCTCGCTGCTTTGCAGCAGGTTTTAACGCCTAGCCCATTTTGTAGTGATGCTTTTTGACAGAATGACAGTTTTAAACAACCAAACTGTTTGAAGCACAGCCTTTGTTCCTGGCTTGTTCAAAGGGCATTCAGGGAAGAAGAATGGTCCTTTGTTAGTTGTAGTTACGATATATATAATTAGTTGGTAGAGCTAAATCATATGGGCCCTGTTATTTCAGGGGGTTCTCATTTGTCCTTAAACCAAGCAGCATAACGAAAACAAAGAAATTATTATAAATGTCCAACTATATTACCTTAATTTTTACACTTGATCTTATATTACTGTAATTATTTGCATTTCCATTTCTGCTAAATAGGGATATTATTATTGTTCTACAGCAGTGATGTTGAGACATGATTGCGTTTTTTGTAAATCACAAGATATTATTGCTATTGCAAACAATTTCCAGTATGAGTTCCTATAATGATAATTTAATAGCGTCATAAATTTTGAATGCCAAAACAGAGTATTGTGACTGTCTCAATAGAAGTGCTAATACTTTAAGAACATTCATATATCTACCGGAAAGTAATAACATGCTTATCATTTCTGTAGGCATGAAAGGACTCAAAATTTGTCAAAATGTGGGTATTGGGATGACTGAGACTATATGGGGGTTTTATACTTTTTTAATGTGATATAACAGAATACTTATCAAGCTTTTTTTAAACTACTTGGAAACACGTGGTCAGGTATTAAAAAATATGTCTTTTGATCACTTATTTAACTTTTTGCCTTTTTACTTTCATTAAGAGTTGAATATGAAAATTTCCTAAGCTCCGCCGGCAGAGCTGACCACAGGCTGTAAGAATGGCTGTGGCAAGGCAGGCTGATAGATGGGCCTCCACTGCAGACAGATTTCATCTGTCTCATCCGATGCTTAATGAGAAATCTAACCTCGATTAAATTGTATCACGCAAACCTGCGGTTGGCTCCAGGACTGCCAGATCGCTGTTTTCTGCAGTAATTACTGGACTTGCATCCCCACCTACTGGCTGCTGGGGCAAAGTCCCAGCCAAAGGTGAGTTTAAATGAAACCCAAGGAGTGTTGCCTGCAAAAGCTTTTCTTTTAATATTAAGATCATTTACAGCCACGGTTCTCAGGGAAAGTTTGTTCAGAGTTGTTTGGCCACGTACATAATGAAGCCACTGGCTTCAAACTCGTTGACCTATGCATGTTAGCCTTGGTCTTAATAAAGAAAAGATTTTTAAATCAGAAAAAAAAAAAGTATTTAAACCCCCCTACAGATCATTTCAGTGGGAATGTATGAGCACATCTGAAAGCCCAGTACACAGTACACCTGTAGAAAGTTATTCCTTATGTAACTCAATAAAGCTTAAGAGCATAATAAGAATGATGTCACTAGAAAAATCATATTTTAAAAAAGAAAAATCTGTTGTAGCAAAGAACTGGGACAGCTGACCCATAGGGTGATTATCAGTGTTGGCATCCAGCAGAAAATAAAGGGGGGGAAAAAAAACAAACAAAAAACAACGACGACAAAAAAAAAAAGCAGTAGCAGTTTAGAGGATAGCAAAGAGAGAGGCTGAAATTTAGTAACAAAAAGTTCAAAGTGGACTGATAATGAGAATTTCTTTCAGAATAGGTTGCATCCATTGGTAACAGTAGAGAAAGAGGAATGCTGTTTGTAAAAGCTGATGGTCACAGACAATGATGACTCTCCAGTGTGATAACAGCTGTGAAAAGGGCAAAAGCAAGCCTGGAACTTATTTTGCTGTAGCCCTTGGCCCTTCGCGGTTACAGAACGTTTCAGAATCTCGGCTGCCCCTGCTCCTTTTCCTCACGAGTCAGGATATCGCCTCCTCAGCCCCGCATGGACTCTGTCCTGCTTCTCTTGACTTTGAGACACTCCAACCTCTTCCTCATTTCCTCAGGGAGAAGGGGAGAACACAGAGTAACAGACACAAAATGACAGTGTACCGTGTTCTTTTATACCTTCATTTTCTCCAGAGATTTCGCTTTCTCATTCTTTATGATGAGGCGTTCACTGGTGAGAGCTGATGTCACGTCCTCTCTACCTGCACCTGACAATCTTTTGACTGGCATTCCTACTTAATTTCTGCTTAATTAGCAAGTTGCTGGCTTCAGAAAGCTTCCTACTAAAGGTACATTGGTAAAACCTTACCTGTTGTGAGGAATGTTAAGTACACGATCTCCCTAGCAGTCATACAAAGAATAAATACAGTACAGTGCACGGTGAAACTAGAAGTCTGATGCTTGGACTGGAGGACAGTAACTCTCCTCCGCATACACTGTGAGTTTTGAGGAGACTCAGTTTAGATCAGATGCCCCATCAGGTGCATCTGCAAGAAAGTCATACGAGCCGCTTAAATTCTTTTTCTACAGCAGTTTGTGTTAAACAGCGCTAGAATTCAGATCCTAAATGAAGTAGGTTTCTTCTAAATTTTTTTTTCAGTCTAAGCAATTTCTTCAAATAGTTAGAGAAATAACACAAAATAGGAGCGTGCCCTGAATGAAAAAACAGCTATTACCCAGCTGGAAAAGAAATTTTCCAGAAATGTGGAAGGTAACTGAAAGAAGGTTGAAAGGCACTTTGCTCTGTCTCTGTAAACAATAGGCACCAGCAGTAATATCATAAATCATAGAATCATTATGGTTGGAAGAGACCTCAAAGATCATCAAGTCCAACCGTATACCTGATGCCACCCTGTCCACTAAACCATGTCTTGAAGCGCCACATCTAAACGTTTTTTGAACATCTCCAGGGACGATGACTCCACCACCTCCCTGGGGAGCCCATTCCAATGCCTAACGACTCTAACAGTGAAGAAGTTCTTTCTAATGTCAAGCCTGAAATATTCATTACCTAGTGAGACGATAGCTGTAGTTCTCAAGTTAGCTGATTTTTGCATAGTTTCATTTGACTCAGATAAAGTTAATGATGAAATTTTATTAATGAATTTATAAATTTCTGCATGTTTTGACGTTAGTCTGGACATAATAGAGAATCCAAAACGCCCCGAGAGCAGAACTGAGGCAGAAAGATGTGGAGTCCAACCCATAAAGGCACGACACCAGCAGGACTGGAGGGCTTCCTCCAACTTGACAGCAGTGGAGATGGTGCCTCAGGTCTCTGAAAATGCTGATCTTTCTGGAAAGGAATTGATCAGACATAAGCAGCCAGGTGGTTTAAAAGCATTTGGTCTGTCAGGTAACTCCTGCTCTGGTGCTAAAAAGAAATCACATCTTGTTTCAGTCTTTGATTCAGTGGCCTTCTGTAGCCTCTTCTCATAAAATACCAGATCCATAATTCCTCTGATTGTTCTGGCACAGCTCAAAGTTTAGTTTCATTTCTCCTTTTTTGAAAATAGCAGGCTGAATTTATATGCAGCATCATACTGCATGCAATCCTCAGCAGTGCTATTGATCTATATCTGCTGGAAAGATCTCTCCTAATAGATCTTAAAGTTACGTTTGCCCTTTCCAAAGCTTATCTGATACTTGTTTCATCCATTCCTGACCTGTCTGACCTTGCGTATCTCAGATACTTGGAACAGCTATTCCTGCAAAAGTTCAAACAATCCAGTCTAATCCAGTCTTGGTTCTGGTGAGGTAACGGGCACAAGGTGTACGGGAGAGCAGCAAGATGAGATGGATTGGAAAGATTCCCTGACAACTTCGATGTTGCTTTTCCACTAGTTAAGTCCATTTTCGTTCAATAAGCATTGATGTTTTTTCACTTCCATTTCTAACGAAGCCTGAAATTAACATAGCTTTTTTTTTTTTTAACTTTCTTATTTGCAACAACATCATTGGTAATACTAGTGTGGCACTGGGAATGGTTCTTGTAAAGCTGGAGGCAGAAGTGAAAAGTATTTTGGATAGGTTGGGAGGAGGAGTGTTCTGAGTTATTTAATCCTTCCTGATATAACTAATATTTAATATCTCTGCATTTAAACTACTGTTTGTTTAGGGGAGGAGACAATCCATGTGAATCTAAGTTAAAAGCTATTTTGACTCTGAACTCTTTGGTAACATCACTTTACCTTAACACAGATGCTGTTTTATTAAAAATCTCAAGTCAACACATTAATTCTCTTTTTTGTGTTTTAGTTTTCTTATTGTGATTTGCCTGTGTAATAGCATGGAAAAAACAATACATTTTTAAGGGAATAATTATAGCAGTTGATTATTCTGAAATTTCTGGAAACCACAGATGAGCATACAGTACCGGTGAGCAAGATTTTAGTAAGTAAATTTTGCCAGCTGGAAGTGTGACAGGGATGACTAGCATTTTGATATTCAGAATACATCTTGACATTTCTGGTGTCTCGTATATTTGCTTCTGTTTAAATAAACTTGGTGTACGCCGTCAGGTCAGTGTCTGTTAGCATTTACTTTGGAGAATTCTGTCTTTCTGAGCCCTTTTCTCGTCTCTCTGTGGTTTCTGTCCCTGTAAGAGTTACGTTTATACACATCCTTCCAGGGATACGACAGTAATGGAAGAAGTAAACTTTGGTGACCTTAATCCATTTTTCAGAGCTAGGTATTTCAGTCTGAAGAATGTACTGGTTTGGAGATTCTCTTGTTGGGGCTCAAAAAATGTGTAGATGATAACAATAGCTGGAGCAGAAGTAGCTCATGACGGTGCCGGAGGCAGGGCCGGTGACCGATGTGCTGTCAGGTTTGTTAACTAAAACAGACCCCTGGGGATTTTCCTGACAGCTTTCCTTTCTGCGCATTTGATATTCCTTATTTCTGAATTATTCAGCATTGCTTCGGCTAAGTCAGATAGTGTCTCTGGAGCATAATTAGCTAAGCAACGGTTAAAAACAGGAAAAAAGAAATGTCCCAATTATATATTCATTGCTTCGTGAGTACTTGAATAGCAGTTTAAAATACCAACTGTAGTTCAGCAGAACCTGCAAGGCACAGCTGGGAAACTCTGGAAAAGATATCCTGGTCTCGGTCAAGTTAATAACAAAACTACTATCGTATAAAACAGGGCCAAAGTTAAACCTCTCCAGATATGTAAAAGCAGATCGACCTAAACTAACGCTGAAATGTGATCTCTCCTACATCTATCTCACCGTTAAGAGAAACGGAAGGACAGTCCCTTTCTCCACGTGTTAAGTGCTTTGGTGGTTCTGTTTCAGTGCCTCACCTTTTTTGGAAGTTGAAATTAATTTAGTTCTTACCAAGATAATAATGAGAATATTTGCCTAGTGTTTGATCTACTGCTTTTATTGCTGGAACCGCGTTTTGCTAAAAAAAAAAGGAATGACGTTTCAGGATTGGGAGCTTGGTAAGCTTTTGGTTAGCTACCTAGGTGCTTTAATATTCGTCTCATGGTAAGTCAGAGTACTCCCGGTTGGTTTCCTTTCACTGTGAATAGGCTGGTAGAGCTTCAAAAGCGTTGTTCTTCTTGGCAGTCATCATGCGTCTCTAATCTATGGCAAAATGTAGTGTCAGTGACACAGAATACATCACCTCAGTCTTCGCCGTGACTGATATATATGGGAGAAGTAGGCTTTGCTGGTGGCCCTTGGTCAGTGCCAAGTGAACCCACTTTGGTTTTTCCTTGGGAAGACAGATATTTGTGTCAGATGGCCACTGGCTAAAATGAAGCCTTGAAAGTCTCTGAAAGACAATGGACACACTTCTTAGGATTGAAACAGAGATTTAAGAAACTAAATGAGAAAATTATTTTGTTAATTCCACAAGCACTTAATGAAAAGAAATTACTTCTTGTTTCTTTGACCTTTCACTAGGAGCTTTTAAGGAAGATCTTTCTTGAAAGCTTTTGTTTGCATCACAAGCTTTAGTGAATGTGTTATCAAAGCATCCCACTGAATCATAGAATCACTATGGTTGGAAGAGACCTCAGAGATCATCAGGTCCAACCGTTTACCTGATGCCACCATGCCCGCTAAACCATGTCTCGAAGCGCCACATCTAAATGTTTTTTGAACACCTCCAGGGATGGTGACTCCACCACCTCCCTGGGGAGCCCGTTCCAATGCCTAACAACTCTAACAGTGAAGAAGTTCTTTCTGATGTCCAGCCTGAAACTCCCCTGGCGCAACTTGAGACCGTTTCCTCTTGTCCTATCACTAGTTACCGGGGAGAAGAGACCAACTCCCGCCTCGCTGCAACCTCCTTTCAGGTCGTTGTAGAGGGCGATCAGGTCTCCCCTCAGCCTCCTCTTCTCCAGACTAAATGCCCTCGGCTCCCTCAGCCGCTCCTCATAAGGCTTTTTCTCCAGGCCCTTCACCAGCTTTGTTGCTCTTAAAGATATTGAAGTATGTAATGATATTGAAGTAAGTAAAGATATTGAAGTAAGATATGAAGTAGAAAGATATTAGTATTTAATTTAATAGATGAAGTGTAGAACAATGACTTACTGGAGAATCATGTGGCGAAGCTAGGAGCAGAGAAAAGTTCAGTGTAATTATAGCAAATATCTCCTCCTTGTCTTGAGAAAAGAGTTAGACATTCTGGATTTGGGTCATTTTGATATTTTGAACCATTATTACATCTAGAGTCTTGAGGAAAGAAATGGCACTTTCCCACTGGAATGCAGGAGTCAAAGGGCTGTGCTCTTTCTTATTGCTGCGTGTCACTGGTAGCGCATATGCTTTTTGCAGCTATCTGCATTTGAATTTGTTAAGAATTTGTCAACCATCCAATTGCCTATAAACTATCTCATACTAAACTCAATATTAACTATGGTGCTGAAGGGTTAAATTCAAATGGAAGTGTCTAGAGAGGACTGTTGGGGCTAAATTTTGCTACCAGATCTTCAGCCTTCTTTCCCCCATTTTCTCCAGCTGTTAACTTTCTTTATAATTTAATTAAGCAAATTAGTTAATTAGTTCTTTGGCAGAAATGTAAAAAAAAAAAAAAGGCATTTCCTAAAATATTTTTAGACACTTAGCTGTTGGGTATAAATTTAAGGAAATAACACAAAAATAAATTCCACCAATATATAATGTCAGCTACAGCCCTTTTCAGTTTGTCTTCGCTTGATGCATACATAGCTTTATTATCTCAAAAATGCGTGGGAATTATATTTCGGCTTTCTATGTACAGGCCTTATATTGGAAAGCAAGCGGGCAGCTGTATATTTGCCCTGAAGCAAGGAGAGACAGCAGGATCATACCAGGTGACTTGGTTGACTGGTCACAACAAATACAGCTCAGAATACGGAACTTTTGATCCATGAAGATAAAGTTCAAAATATTATTCATGGAATAATTTTGAGTGACAGAGATACTCGGATAAAAGTGTGCATGAGTATTTTATAAGCCTAAAATGAAGCTGATTTCAACACGGAAGATATTTTGAATTTGAGACTTCTGAGTGCAAATGTTAGCGGTATGGAAAATAAATGAGAAGAATCAGAGATGCTGGTATGAAACCAAATGTTTTGTTAGAATTGTTTGTGTTTTGTCATTATCAGAAGTAAACTTGATTGCCGAGTAGAATGTCCTAGAGGACAGGCTTAAAGCCAAATTAGCCATCTGTCCGTATTGGTTACCTGCAGGAGTGATGTCCGAGTTGGCTCCGGGGACGCTCCGGCTGGTGTTCTCCAAGGGAAATCCTGGCTGTCATCAGCCTGAGACACGCTTTCCTGCCCTCAGGGTAGGGTCAACACGCTCTGGTAATAACAACGACGAGCAGAAGAGGTGAGCCAGGGAAAAGTTGTTTGAGAGGGAGATTGTGCTGGCTGTGGCTTCCCAAGCACCCAGAAACCTGCGGATTTGGGGCATCATTGCAGGTGCAAATGATGCTGCTGGGTGCGGCATAACTGGAAAGGGTGGGCATACTGTTCTGCGTCTCAGGATTCAGAATACCCCCAAGAGCGCTCTGTCAGGTATAGCAGATGCAGGGATTTCCCCAGTGATTTGCAAACCTGAGCTAGAGAGTGAGGAGGAGGAGGATTTGTATAGTATACAAGGTTATGTGTACTTGTTATGAAATTTTGGGACAGGCTAGAGGCAGTTTTATTGAATGACTGTGGATGAGGGAAGAAGGGAAAAGGAAAGAATGATGGTAGATGTCACAGAGTACTTAATCTGTGTTTGGAGGCTATTCTAAACCATCTACTCAGAAAGAAGTGAATAAGGCTGTCTTTGAGCATGGATCAAAAATTAGAAAAGATACTAAATAATGCACTTGCAGTTATCGGAAAGATAATAAAATTATTAATATGGGCTCATCAGGACGTGATCCTGCCGTAGAAATTTAATTTCCTTCTTTGACAGGGGATGTGGTGCCATGAGACATGAGGAGAACAGGACCAGCTCCTTGTGCCACCAGCGTGGGGAGAGGATGCTCCTGCCACGGGGCAGTCTGTCACACTGCTGACTTAGTGTTGCCTCCCAGGCTTTAGGGGACCCACCTCCGGGAGCCATGTAAACTCACTGAAATGGCAAAAAAAAAGAAACACTCGGGAAAAAATGTCTAATTTTCTAGCATTTAAGTGAATTAAGCAGTTTGAGAAGGCCAAAGCTCTTCCATGGGGAGGAGACCACACACCTGCAAGCTACAACAGGGAGGATTAGAGGAGTGAGTGGGGAGTGAGTTCTCTCCCTTTAGTAGCAGCAAGGCAATATAAGCCATATTAGGAGCTCAGCTACTTATAACAATAGGGAGGCGGTAAATGCGATCTTCCTCCCAAGGCTTCTGGTGTTGCCAGTGTTGCTTCCTCAGAAAGCTGACAGAGCGTGGATACATCTTTTAATTTTGATCAGATGACTACACAACAGGTTGGGAAGAAATTGCTGCCAAAGAGTGGCTGTGAATGGTTTGATGTTGAACTGTGAGATTGTCTGAAATACCGATGCAGGTCCCCGAGGCAAATGTCTCTGCAGAACCCCACATCCTCGTTCTGCTCGCTGTCTTCATTAACTATCTGAACAATAAAGAGGTAGTAAATTTTTTAAAACGGAGCAAGCTGGCATTGGCAAAGGCTTACAAGTCATCGGGAAGAGAGGGTCAAAATGCAAGTTGGTCCTGGCAAATTGAAGAAATAATTAGTGGAAAGTAACATGAGATTCAGCACTGAAAAGCATTGAGTGCCACAGCTGAGGAGAAATTCAAAGCATAAATGCAAATAGCTAGTTAGCACTGTGGCAGAAAGGGACGAGAATGTTATATTGCTAAATAAACAGCGAGTTCAATTTTTATTCTACAATGCGGTAACATCTGTAAGAAGTTGCAGGTAACTATTCCAGTCTGCGGGTCATTGCTGTGTCCGGATTTGATCACTGTACCCGGGATCCATGCCACAGTCGTTTGGAGGCTCCAGCCGACCTTCGGCTGTTTAATCTAGAACAGAGAGGACTGAGAGGGGGGACCTTGTGTCCGTTTTCTCATATGAAAATGGCCATTAAAAAGGGGGTGGCAATTAGTTGTTCCCACAGAGACTGGGGCAGGTTTTCAAGCAGTTGTAGCGTTGTCCCCTTTTTGTTTATTTACTGAAGTTTGTATCAGGCAAAGGCAGCAATGTGACAAAGACAATCTGGTTCAATAATATTTTAAGGAGCGCTATGTAAAACTTCAGTGGTGGTGGTTTACTTGTGCACAACTATTTGGTTTTGCTATGAAAACTGCATTTCCACGGGCGGAGAGCAGCGCTTAGTGATATCTGAACTCTGAAGCTCAGTCAAGGGATGTGATTTGGTAACTGAGACATAGGGAGGAGCACTCTTAATTCACTGAAGTACTTCATTTATGTGGTTGTTTCCTAAGAGGGAGAGATAGTAATTAAACCTTTTGTGACAAAGTCGGTTTGCAAGGCTTACAATAACAGGAAACATTCAACTTTAAAAAGTTTTATTTTAAAGTTTAAGATTTATAGTACTGAAAAGTAATTCAAGCAAAAATTCAAACAATATATTCCAAGTTAACAGTAGGGGCATGTGTGAAATCATATTTCACAGGATTTTTTAAAATGTCGCCGCCTGCCTAGTAGCCCTGAAAACATTTCGTTTGGTATTATAGGTCAGTGTTTTCATTCTTAAAATTAAAAATGATACTTCTTAAAGTAAGGGGTGTTCAGCAGCTAAGTAGGCTGGCAGCAATGCAGGATGTCCGAGTGCACTGAGGCTGTAGGAGACCGGCCCAGCTAGAGCAGGTTAGTGACTGAGGAAAGCTCTCCTCATCTCTCCATTTCTAAACAAA
Source organism: Cariama cristata (assembly GCF_000690535.1). Classification (NCBI taxonomy): domain Eukaryota; kingdom Metazoa; phylum Chordata; class Aves; order Cariamiformes; family Cariamidae; genus Cariama; species Cariama cristata. The sequence continues at coordinate 69,925 of NW_009600569.1, forward strand.
CACCTTTTTGCAGGAATTGATATTTCAAACGATTATTTACGTCAGCGGACAGGCCATGCACTTCCTGCAAACGGATTATTTTGGGTTTGCTACTCACTGCAATAGATTTCACACTGACTTCTTAGTAGGAAATATATTTAAAAGATCTTACATTAATCTCCACCTAGAGTACAAATTAGCTGTGCTTCTTTGATAAAACTCTGTAGCTGGAAAACTAAACTCAAAATCTTTCATGCAAGAAGAAAAATGTTCTTGACTATATTCCTTTCTCTGAAACAGGAGCTTTTTATTACTTACACTATTTGTCAAGAATATGATACATATTTCTTGCTGAATACTCGGCGGTTGGCTTTTGTCTTGATAATGAAATACATCCACACGTGCTCTGAACGTATCTGGACAGCGGAGTGAACTTCATTATTCCACAGAGACGTGAAGATCTATTGTAGGAATGTTGGCTCGGTTGCATAGTGTTCATCATGTGGACACCGTTGCTCATGGCAGCAGGAGTTTGGGGAGGCTGATACTGCTCATTTGGAGTTTTGCCTGGCACCCGTCTTTATTATTAGGGCACAGCAAGTAACGTCTTGATCTTGAAGAACTATCGGGAATGCATGCATGGATCTTTCGCTGGTGTCTGCTATGTACTTTCAGACTTCCTCAAGATACCAAAGCAAAAATAGGAAGTTTGTTGGGTTTTTTTTTCCCCCACTATTCCTTAATTTTCTTCTTAGTCATTACTTCACATGGCACCTGTGCAGTCAGTAGTGAGAATCTGTGTCCTACAGCGATCGTCTTTAAAAACTGAACCCCAAGCAGACGGTGCATCTCTTGTTCCATTCCTCTCTGGTTTAATAAATCCCACGGGAAGTGCAATGAAGTCTCAAGGTGAATCCCTCCCCTGCGGCGCAGGGAGAGGAAGGTTGTTTTGTGTGTTGCCTCTACGTGGGGAGCTGGAGTACGCCGAGTTTTCTCCTTGGGAAATGCAGGCGTATGAACGGCTCCCAGATTAATGGGAAGGTATCTAAAGGGTATTGGTACAGACAGGGTGATGGATGGATGGAGAAAACCGCTAATGCAGAGCGTGCTGTGTCAGATTTGGTTTTGAAGCTGCTGTCCCTCCTCTGGAAAGAGAAGCAACAAAGACAAAACGCTGACCTCTGTGAAGCTCATTCTTCTTCTAAGAAAATATACTCGGTCTTTCTTGCTTGCTATTACTCTTTGTCAAGGAGTCGTATCGGCCAGCTAGAGCAGGTTTTGGCCTCCAGGAATAGTTACATCTGCAAGCGATTGAAAGAATGTTGTCGGGAATCCACTGCACCCGACCCCACAAGAGAGCTTAGCTGGGGCTGTATTGCTTTTCTGTCTCCGCTGAGAGATGAAGCCTCGTCCCTAAACAGCAAACTCAGTTATGAGTGGGGTCCTTTTAGCAATACTTGGAAGCAGATTTTTTTCCCTTTGGCTTGTTTGCTTTCCCACTCGCTCCTAATATTAGATGTTAATAGACTAGCATCTTCTGTAATTACAGTGGAGGCATGGTTCTGCTTTTAAGGTATAGTTATGAGGGGAAAATATTGGCAGTGTTCTGTTTTGGTTTATCTTTGTTTATACGCGTGGCATTTAGAAGAATAGCATCCTGCGTATAGCTTCAGAAGGAAAGCTATAAAAGTGAATCTGTCAGTGCTACTAATTTCAGTCTTTGACCTCTGTTTTGTAATGTATTTATTTGTGTTTTGCAATTTGTATTTAATTGCGTGTCTGAGAAGGCTCATGCGTAACATTCTTCCTTTAAATCTTTCATTAGTTTTATTTTCTTGCCAGCAGAATATGGCTGAATGCTACAGCAGCTGCTTTGCCACTCTAACTCTTTTCTCTCGTTACTGGGAATGACAGCCGACAATTTACTGCGTGCATTAAGTTTGGTTATGCATTGTTGTATAACTGAAGTTTTCAGGAAAATATTTTCCCAAACGTGGGACAACAAATGTCAGACTAACCTAATTATGGTTCTCCTCTGCAGTTTCTATGGGCTGTCTTCTCTTCTGCTAGCTGGAGAGGAGTGGTTTGAAAATGGATTTGTTGGCCAAGTTTTCAGATTTATTACCCTGCTGTTTATGGCATCATAATTCCCATTTCTGTTCAGTCTAGTAGTCAGGGACTATATTTACTTAGGAAAGTAAAGGAAGGATTGCCCTAAGCAGAGGGAGTGAAACCTGCCGGAGAGATCCAGGCTGGCCGCGGAGAGTTGAGGCCCCGGAGGGCTCCCCCCTTTCAGGCGGAGCTCCCTGGGGCAGAGTTGGGGAACGAGCTAGGACGGGGTCGGAGCAGGTAGTCAGGGGACTGGGGTCGAGAGAGCCAAAAAAAGGCGGTTAAGGTGGTGGCAGCGTAGACATAAGCAATCCTCTCATCAGAGGACCTCTGTCCTTCATACAGCATACAGCTTTTACTCAGTTAGCATGACCTGTGCTGACCCTTGCCACTAAAGTAACAGACCATAATCTCAACGATTAAGGGTAGGTGGCCGAGCACTACAGACAGAGGCGATGCAAGCACCTGCAGGACCTAAGGGCTGTCCCATGGCGAGAAGTTTCTGACCAGATGGAGCAGTTTGACTTCTCGGGGAACACAGGTGATTTGAGGCGCAAAACCCGTCCCTACGCTGACGCTGAGCGTGGGTTACTGCAGCACCTTGATCTCTTACTGGGATTCAGCTCACGCTTCCAAGGACGGCCTCCGCCTTTGAGGCTGAGAAGCTGGGAAAAGTGGAAGCATCTCCAAGTGTGGACTCGGGGCCTTAAAGCACCCACCGACACTCCTCTTTGAATCGGCATTTGAAGGATTTCCATGAGGAGCTAAGAAAGCTGTTGGATCGGAAGCACTGGGCACCCTTTGTGTAGTCTGTAAAAGGATAACGGTTTTACCAGTTCTCTCCTGTGAGTATCATCTCCTTAAGGAGGCTGGCTGTCAGTAAGCACCCGGACAACAGAGAGCCCGTTTGTTCGTGGTGGTGAATGTGACCGTGACGGAGGAGGTCAGGTGAAACGACGGTTTCATTGGGGCTGGTAGCTGCCATTTCTAACAAAGATTACTCTGATTATTTGTTATTAAGGATTTGCTTTTTCTGTTGTGTTTTTTGTGTTGGTTTTTGCTGGGTTTGGGGTTGTGGGTTTTTTTGTAAACCCTTGACAATAAAGCCTTTATAGGTCAGTTACAGGAGTCCTTATTGCTGTCCAACTTACCATCCTGCTAGTTCAGGATTTGATATGCCTTTTGTGCACTTTCAAATTTAATTCTGAAGTGATAGGGCTTTCACTGACAAATTTTTGGAAATGATTCGGGGATGACTGATTGCCCCAAATTTCTCCAACTCTTCAAATGTTTCTTAAAATAACCGTATTGTTTATTTTCTCCATATACTATTAGTCTAGATAAATGCGAGAGAATAGTGTTTCCTGGAAGCGAGTGTAGGCAGGAGTCTTGAGATTTGAGTTAATGCAGTTGCAGCACTTATATGTTATTGTTTCCAGTTTGCATTTTTTTTTCTTGCAGTGTTTTCCTTATGCACAGGTATAGCTTCGGGTGCCCCCCTCCCGATCCTTGCGCTGTCCGGTGGCGGGCAGCGGGATGATGCTGGCAAGAGAGTAGCTGGGCAGGGGAGGGAGGAAGCCTGCGAGGCAGCTGCGGTCGCTGTCACCCCAAAAGCCAGCCATGTACCCAGTCCAGCCCTGTCCCGCATGAGGGAGGATTACTTCTGGGAAAATGCCATTATCCTGCTTTTGACTTACTCCAAGGTCCCTTTCTGCTTGCTCTTCTCAGAAATATGTCTTGTACCTTCCGGCTATATGAAAATCTTAGAGTGCGACGCCTAGGGTGAGGGAGGTTGGCCGTCTCAGCAGATGGAGGTACTCTTCTGTGTCTGGGCAGTCACATTACATAGGGATTCTTGTTTCCAGCTATGAGACCATGGTTTGTTCAGGATAGTTTCCACTATGGCCTGTACAAATCAGCAGAACGTTATGGCAAATTCATTAGCCTTATTTGCCTTCAAGGTCAGGTCCAGAGTTCACGTACAACGGCGTAATTTCACTGGCAATGTATTCTTCGTACACTTAAACCATCTAAAGACCCACCCGCGGGTTTGCAAAGCACTGGTTGGAAGCAGAATCATGTATTCAGCCGTACAGATTTCTGGTGCTTCACCTCTAGATGTGACCATTTATCAGTAAGTGTACTTGTGACAGTTATGTAAATACACACTTATGTTTAGAATAAAAGAAAAATGTGATATTTCACCTGGGATAGGCCCATTTTCCTCTCAGCTGCATATCAAAATGTTCACGTAGCTGAAAGAGTTTCTAACAGAAGTGAGCATTCATAACAGCAACTCTTGCCATCAGAACGTTTTACTAACAGTTAATGAAAACTGTCTATATACTCTGTTTTTGAAAACAACCAGTTCACATCCGGAGTCTGAAAGCAAAACACTAGATATAACTCTTTTGGGGGGAAATAAAATAAGCTATTAGGTATCTTCTGTAATTTCTGACAGCTTTGCTGTTGAAAACCTCAAAAATATTAATCTCCCATAGATCACAATGTAGATATTCTCTCTCTAGCTCATTATTGCTAAGGCACATTTCAGTGCGCTTTTAGTACAGAGTGAATGAGGTTATGCAAATGTGGAGAGCTATCCCTAGACCAGACTTTCATTTTATTTTTATTATCAAACGGAGCTTTTTTTTTTTTGAAACGTGATTTACTATGATGATAAAATAGGAAGGTTCATTTCCCTGGGTTTCCACAGCCCTGCCTGCCCGTCTTTGCAACAACATCAAATTAAAAGCAGATGCTGTCGCGGGACGATGAAGTGCTCAACCTCATCAGTTTTCAGCTCCTTCATCCTTCCTTGTGAAGCGCTTTCCAGTGTGTTCCTGTCAGTTCCATTCTTGAAAAACTGCTTTCGCTGTTTCACAGTTTTTACAAGAAAATATTCTTGCACCTCTGGTGCAGACTAGGAGAAATCTAATTTCGTTGTAGTTAAGTGCCTGCCTCCCCATTACCCTCCACAATAGGGTAACACAGCAAATTATAGAGCTTTAATAAATAGCAATGATGCATCTAGGAGCACATTTCCAGGATCCCAGAATACTTTTGGCTGCATATTTGCCTCTAGGCATCTTTTTTTTTTTCTTCTTAAAACTTAATGATAATGTTCTTGAAATCTTTGACCACTGGCAAATGGATGACCTGCTTTTTGTAGCAACGGCATGGCTACGCAGGCTCCAGTCTCCCACCCTGTCAGCGTTTAATCATTTCAGGTTTCTACATTAACCTCCAAAGACAGACATAAATGAAATCTTGTCCTCTTTAGGACGAGAGGAAATGGTCTCAAGCTGCACCAGGGAGGTTCAGGCTGGACATTAGGAAGAACTTCTTCACTGTCAGAGTCGTTAGGCATTGGAACGGGCTCCCCAGGGAGGTGGTGGAGTCACCATCCCTGGAGGTGTTCAAAAAACGTTTAGATGTGGCGCTTCAAGACATGGTTTAGTGGGCATGGTGGCATCAGGTATACGGTTGGACTTGATGATCTTTGAGGTCTCTTCCAACCATAATGATTCTACGATTCTATGAGATATTAAAATTCCCTTTTCCCCCTAGTTCCTGCCTGCGTTTGAAGCAGCATGGGTGCAGAAGGGGAGAGTGGGGGCCGTTGCTGACGGTGCTGATGAAGAACTGATCCCAGGGATAATACTCATCCGCATCCTTGGCCCTGTGGCCGATCGCAGGCCATGGCATTAACTGTGCCTTTCATCCATTCAGCCTCGTACGAGGGCTTGCTGTGCTTGAAACAGGGTTCAGAGGGGTAGTTTGGGGGACCCTGAAGAAAAGCCGATTCCATCGGCAGGCGAGGCAGCTGTATTTTAAAAGAACTTTGCTAAAAAATCAGGAGCAGATTATTGTAACTGTACTTCCACCTATTTAAAATCTTTGCAACTCAGAGTTGTTGTGGAAACAGCCTTCGCGAACTATTCAGTCTGATCTGGCACGTGAATGGTGGGGTGAACAAAAAAGAAAACCCACTGAAAGTCCCATCACCGTCCCTTTGCAGTGCTTCCATACTAACGCTTCACATCTGCCCACCTGTCCTGCTTTGGCTAAAACAGGGCTAT
>NW_009600570.1:0-1521 GCF_000690535.1 Cariama cristata
TCCCCAGCCCCTTAAAATGGGACAGAGGGAGCGGGCCCGCTCTCACAATTATAGTGCGCGGAAAAAGCGAATTTTAGGTAATTTCTTTTTATCTTTTCTTTTAATATTCGGGTGGGGGAAAAAGGTCAAGCGATTTCTGTGCGCGACCCCGTAAGAGAAAGGGCAGAAATTTCCTCCACTCGCGCCAAGTCCACTCTGCTGCACTTGGAGAAGAAAAGTCTTTTTTTTTTTTTTTTTCATGACGGTCCCCGCGCTATCAATAAGCATCAGCTGCCAAAACCCCGGGAAAAAAAAAAAAAGAGAGAAATAATTAGACATCGAGGTGTAAAAAAGTATCTACTGTAAAAAAACTATTAAGTGTTTTGAAAGGAGCGAAAGACCGGGAACTCTGGAGACTTCGCCCCGCTCCGCTCTCAAGGAACCGCATTTCAATTTGCTTGTAACAGCAGCAGCCCTCCCCGGTGCGGATCCTAAGGAGAAGTAGGTAAAATCTGCTGCCTGGGACCTCCCTCTCAGCGGAGCCACGGGCGTAAAGGAGAGGGGACAGAAGCGATGAAAATATCAACCACTACAGAAATAGCTTACGGTTTCCGAGTCTTCCCCTTTCAAAATAATAAATACGCGAAGGAAACGACAAAAATCCGCTTTCCAATAACAGAGCAGACATGTACATCAGTCTTCTTTTTTACAACCGTTTCTCATTAATTTTTAGCCACAATAGAATGTATTTTTGGACGGTCTAGGAGTTTAATTTGCTCATTTCTCCATGAATTCGAAATAAAAAGCTGGAAAGCTCCCCCTGCGCCAGACTGGAGAGCGGGAGAGAATGGCTGCTAACGCCTGAAACCTTAGAAAGCAAACGTGATGTTTTTCATAAAGCAAAGGAAATCAAGAACAGTTTGAGAAATCATTTTTAGGAGGTTGATAGACTTTAAATAAAGTCCACGACTGCAATTTGCACAGTCACTTCATTAAACCTAAATCCTCGGCGGTGTACCTTTGCTGCTGGGTGAAAATTGATTAGCGGCTCCGTAATGGCCACCAAATTCCATCTTTACAAGACCCAATTAAGAACAAACTTTACACCTAAAGTATTTTAAACTTGCCAAATCTCCAGCGATATAGCAAAAAAAAAAAAAAATAAAATTAGAAAAGGGAGTTTTTATAGCGTCCCAAAGGTTCAAAACTCAAAGTCGCTGCCCCCGGGTAGCGCAGGAAACACCACAGGGCTGTTCCTTTGTGTACCCAGGAGGCGTTATTGGTGCGGGTCTGCTCACAGAGGGGCCCCAAATATTACAGTACGCGCTGGGAAATTATGCGTTGATTTTGCGTGTGATAACGTAAATCGGTCTAGCCCAGTTTATCGATCTCTTCGCGTAAAACCCCTCAGTTCCAGTTCAGGAGGGTCTGAAGGGCTGAAAACCATTCGCCGCGGGGAACCGAGCAACGCCGAGGGAAGAGTAAGGCTTCGCTCTCCTTTTCGCACCTCTTTTCCTTATAGATGGGTATCGGGATTTCTCT
>NW_009600571.1:0-34448 GCF_000690535.1 Cariama cristata
CAAAACCTTGCCACACAAACCCAATACTCAGTGGTTGAATCAGTTATACATCTTTTTTTTTTTGGTCTTTATTTTTATGACTTCCTTCTCTCTGAAAGAGCCCATGTTTATCCTCTATGTGATGGAGAATGGTTTACTTCTGGAAATGTTACTGTCTCATTTTTTGACTTTAGCATTTATTTACCTGTGCAATACTTTTTTTTCCAACAAATAGCAGGGCTCACCTTTTCAGGTCTAAGTCAGGCTTTTGGTGCAGACTAAAGAGGACTGCAAAGCTACTTGGGTTGAAGATAAAGGAGAAGTAGTAGGAGAAGCATACCGTGCTCCAGACCTTTAGGGTCTGGATCCACAACGGCATTACTATGCTTAATCTATACTCTGGTAACTGAGTGTTTCTGCAGTCTTGTCACGAAGACAAGCTAGAACATGTTACCCTAAGCCAAAGGAAAATATATAGAGAGAATCCATGGTAGGGGTGCTTGTCTGTTCCTTTCTTCGTCCCCTCCGCCCTCCTCAAACACACCCTGACGCTGTCTGATGTGATCTGCACACTCCAGACCAAGCCACGGGGAACTGTTACACACTTACCCCACCATACGCTCCTTCCTCCCAGGCACGTGCAGAATGGCTGTACGCAGCCACTGTTTAACAAGGGCGGGAGGTGCAAGCTAACACATTTTAATTTGCATTCCCTGTAGGTTGACAGTGCACTCTTAATTCCAGTGATTCAGATGGCAGTTTCACAATAGGCTTAAGCCAATCCGTAGTTATGTTATTGCTGAAAGGCTCAGTCCCCACTCATGTTTTTATCCTTGTCTCCTGTTCCCACACCCTCCCCAACATCAGATCTAGCACTCGTGCAGCCGAGCAGTGAGGCAGATCAGTTCTCTGATGCATCTGAAGACTAAGCCAGCCAACACTGACCCAAGAAGTATTAGTTTCCACCCAGATCAGCAAGCTGCTGTATTACCACATGGTAGCTAGTCCAACGCAAAGGAGAAAGAGGTTAGAAACACTGCTTTCAGCAGCAGCAGGATCTTGGATCAGCTTCAGCCAACTGTGAAACCTCACCCTCGGTCAACACCGGGCAATTCATTAACTCAGTTGTGTATCCAAGTCCTAATACTCTGGCTCCTTGTCCACACAGGGAAAGCTGCCTGTTCCACTCTTCCCCTGTACCCTGTGGGCTCCAGCCGGAGGAATGAAGGAACGATCACGCTTCCTTTCTGTGTTTTTTCCAGACTCTGTTCTGGGAAGCTGTGGGAAGGAGCAATCCCTGACTTTCTTGCATTTATGTTGCGTTGTACTTGCATAGCCATGCATGGGGAAAATTTCTTGCTCACTTACTCAAGCTGAACAAGGGCAGCATGTCATCTGGTCCTTCACATCTCCTGAGAACTTAGAGGTAACTAAACTACACCCACTGTAGACATCAAAACCAAAGCACACCACACAATGCTTCACATCAGCCATCAGGAATTTTTACCCACTTCCTGACAGATTTCCTGATGGTTCATTAACAGTGATTAATCAGCCTGACCGTTAACCCCCTGCATTCCTGAGAGATTAATCTCAATACAAGGCCTCCTGCATGCATTTTCTTTCCTTTCTGAAACATCCTACTACACTGTTATTCACTGCTTCTAAAAAGATCAGAAACATGCATTACAGATGCATGAATTCCCCTGAAAAGTTATCTGGTTTGTGGTGAGTGTTGGAAATAAAACATGCAACATTCACAACTCTGCAATTTTTAATTGTATGTCATCTAAAAAGCACAGCTGAAAGTATCTAGAGATCTGGCAATATCACACAGTCCTGCTTTACATTTCAAAGCCCCTATACGGCATCTGTTTTGAAGGTAGGTAATAGTGCTCTCATTTCACATGACGAGAAATGAACCCAATATAAGATCAAGGATGTTAAGAACACCCACTTTGAGATATCTGTGGGCTGAATCCAGAGCTCCTGATCTTGCACAGTCTTTAACAGGAGTCACATGAGCTACTCATCCTTCAAAAATGAGGCACACCTTGGGAACCCCAAAACCGAGGTATCCAAAATTTTTCAGTGGACCCCCACGAGCTGCCCACAGCTCTGCTGGACTCTCAGTCAGGATCAGAACAGAGGACCTCTCACCTTGCTGTTTATAAGAAAAATATTGCAAGGTGTCTATAAGGTGATGGCTTTCTCTTAGTGCACACTGACGAAATCTGGGAGAGAGCACGGGAGAGCTTTGTTCTGCCAGGTAATAATATTCCAGTATACCACTCAACACCGGGAAAGAAAGTTATTCTGTGTTATAGACTAACCCCAGAAAGCCAACAAAGTATTCACCCACAGGGAGCACTCTGTTTTCTGAATCATCGAAACAATTCAGTGTGATGATGCTCATATAAACCCCTTTCAACTCCAGATAGCATTAATGAGAGGTGACGAATTTATTTCTTTCTTACACAATGGAGTAAAAGCACTGAACCAGGAACTCCACACATCATTCTGAAAACAATGGATCCATATTGCTGAACCTGTGAGATTCCTGTCAACCAAACAATTCACCACTACTCTGATTCCTATGCTACCAGAGTGATAGATATTCTGGCAAGGAATATTTCAATTTAGGATACACTTTATTGTAAATCTTCAGTCTAAGCTTCAGTTAGTTTTTGCCTTGGTATCTGCTTCTTTCCTGGTTTCACACTTATCTATGATCTGTAACCTCCGTCCATTTGATCTGAAAGTTCATACCTCACAGAGAAACTCAAAACCAGCAGAGGAAACCCTCCATACTGTTTTTTTGCTGGAGTGCATATAAGAAGACTTACGACATATGAAACACAGCACTGGAAAACTATCATTACACTTCAGCTCAACACAAAACTCTCCAGTAGCACTCTTGCAAAGAACAGCATATATAACAAGATGTGTCAACAACAGGGAAGCAGGCAGACATTGCTGCTAACAGAAATAAGATGGACTTTCAGTTAACATGCTACAGGAGCTACAAACCTTTCCCAAAGTTTGAATCTGCACAGAATCAGAGTTGTAGTTGAAGCTAGTCATTAAATACAGCAGCTCCTCAGAAGGTTGATTTGTACTTCTGAAACTGGTTTATCAAGCCTCAACAACACGCAGCTACTCTCTTACTCTAATCAAAAGCTTCACTTATCTCACTTCCTTGAGAAGTACTTCACTCCCTTCATTATTCATGTGACACTCATGCCAACTTGTAATTTCTTCCTAATAAAGCTCACGCTTATGCCTTAATTCACAAATTTCATTTAATGAACAAACGAAACTAGAGCCAAAGCCCTGCCTAGAATACATCACATTATTCTGATAGTACACTGCAAATACTGGCAGTGGGTTTCCCTTCCAAACAAGGAGCTCCCCAACCAGGACAGAACTGGCCAAACTGTCACCAACTGTGTCACCCAGTATCACATCAGGGGCTGACATGGCTTCAGGACCCCATAATCTATCACCCAAATCAGAAGGGTGGGAAATCTCCTTGCTGGGCAATTTCACTAGCCACATCTGTTTTTTTTCCCTCAGACTGAAAATGCCAAAAGACTTTTAGTGATCCCATCCAATCTGACGAGATGCACTCAGAATGACACAACTGCCATCTCGCCTGGAATTGATCAAAAACCATTCTTTTTTTGCACGAAAGCTCCATATGCTCGAGTGACTCTTTCAAAACCACAGTATCTAGCCTTTGTTGGCTGGCCACTGTTCCTGCCTACCTCCAAACTACATATCCTGGAGGGAAAAAAAAAACCACCAAACTTCAGGAGTTTTTTTTTGTCTGAACTCACTGTAGCATTGTCCTCTTGCCAGCTGCCTGCATTCTTTTTCCTACTGAGTTTGTCTAATCTTTTTGATGAGTACTTGAGTTATATCTCCTAAGTTTAGCTAGATATGACCTAGAAGCCAGAACTGCTGCTCTGCTCTCAAGTATTGTTCTCTGCTACCCACTCATTCTGTTGTCCTTAACCTGTGGGGTAGGCGTGCAGGAAACAGGGCTCCCGTACCTCGCTCATGGTCTTCAGCAGTAGGTGAGCACCAAGGCACTGCGTCTGACAGGAAGGCATTCTCTGCGGGATTCCCTGTAAAACGGATCTTTCCAACAAACATACTGCCTGCTTAATGATTTCAGTAACAAAACCACAGATGTCACCAACGAGGCACGAGCTTCCAGAGATTTTCCTTACCTTTTCCCTCTATTTCTGTGTCTATTTGTGCTTTGAAATGAATAAAACCAAATACCCATAGGGCCAGTTGGGCAGCTGACAAACATTGCTGTCAGAATTCGGGAATTTGCTTTTCTACAGCTGAGTTGTTCTAGAATACCTGGTTTTACATCTGTATTTCTATCTCTACACACAGAGACACAAAACAAAACCCTCAGAAAAGTGACAAAGTCATTACGTTCAACTGCAAACTGGCTATTAAAGACATTCCTATAGCTTACTGCCATCAGTCACCAAAACTAACAGTTTCAGCTTCCTTCCATTTGTCTAGTTGAAGCTATAAAATTAATTTCTGTCCATGGGACTGGCTTCTAAAGATTAACTCCTTTATTCTTGATAAGAAATAAAACTTCTGGCATTTTCTGTGGTTAGAATTTGCAAAAGCAAGAAGCCTGATTTCCCCACTATTCTCATTTCTCTGTTCTTGTTCTTTTGAAAGACTAATTATGCAATATCACCAATCCAACGCAAACCTTTCTGGTTTCTGTAGTGACCAAAATTACTCGGCAATGAAAACTCTGTTGGGGGAAATCAGGTCTTAGTTCAATATCAACATTAGTGCAATTGGCATTTCTGGGTAACTAAGCAGGCAAGGGTCCCTGGAGCCAGGTTTGGCTTCTCTCTCACCATAGCCAGAACTGATGTGAACAAACTGAGAAGAGTAGATTACGTTCCACAATAGCCAGGATGATACCTGGTTCTGCAGAGACTAGCTTTAAAGAAGAAAAGGAGGCTTTAAAGAAGAAAAAGAGGCATATGACATTTGCAAGCTAACCATAAATGCAAGAGGTAAAAAATGATGAGGAGTTTGGCCAAGAATATGCTGCACTATTACACAGTGGATCACATTTTCAACTTCCTACGGCTCAGGCCAGAAAAAGATACTTGGGAAGGTGACACTCTGGATGTGCCAGAAGCGCCAGCTCCCACTAGCTATTTTTAACTGCAGGAATTTAATTAGAAAGGATGGCTGCACACAGTTGGTCTTCCTTCCTCTCCATCCTTTGTGCAACTCAGATATCCTAGAGTGCCACGCACCATTCATTACAACTGACACTGTCCTGTGTGCATGCATCGGCGGCCCAATATCTGCTCTGAACACAGGGTGAGCTACATGCCAGGACTGAACATCCTCTTGGAGAAGACCCTGTGCTGGCTTCACCGTAAAGACCAGGGGAGGAGAGCAAATCAAAAGGGACACGGCACGTTCTGCTGCAATGATTTTGACTTTTGTTGCAAGCCATAATTAGCCCAAGAGGAGCAATAAAAGGGTCATTTCCTACTCTGCTCTCAACCTGTATAAATTATACCATTGTTTCATTTACTAAAGCATCTCAGAAGGGAGATCGCACAAAGACAGCTTCAAGATATTTCTGAACTCAGCTTCCCTAGACCTTATCAGAGTGTAATCTCAAGTCCAGACATTGGATGCTGTATCCTTCACATGTTCTGGCTCGCAAACAAAACATCTGAGTTGATGCATAAATGTTGCCAGTGTCCCTATCTTTTTCTGTCCAGACTAACCAAGTGGGTTAACTTTCAAACTGGTGTATTTCTCTGTACGACAGTAGTGAAGCCAAAGCACCTGTCCTTGTAGCACATTTCCACAAACCCCTTACAGCCTTTTCAAGAAGCATCCAATGCAAAGCAACTCTGCATTGCTATGCACTTTCTCATTTATGGGGACATCTAAGATGATGTCCAGTTCTAAAAATGAGACAGCTGATATCATGACAAAATTTTTCCTCCAGTACTAATTCTCTTTGAAGAGGAGCATAGAGAAGAACTTAGGGTTTTATCAAGGGAAGGAGGTTCCCTTGCCGCCGACAAGCCAGTCTCTGAGTGCTTTTGTTCCCCATCTACAAAACAGTGGTAAGGATAGTACTTTACCTTGTGTTGTGAGTACAGAAGTAGTAAATAATGTAAGGTGCTTAGCAACTTATGTACACGTATACATGTATACGGAACAAAGCTGTAGAACACAATGGGATAAAATGTCATGGCCTGATACCGATGGTGTGTAGCAAAATCAAACAATTCTTGGTATCACTAAAGTAAGAGACAGAAATTCAGTTTTAATATGAGGTTTTTGTTGCCTGGCACTCTGCAATCTTAGAAGGGGCTTAGAAAATGAAATGTTGCTTTTAATCTTTACTCTACATCTTCATTAAGTACCCCCTTGTAATTTAATGCAATTTGTGGCAAATGCTAATACTGCTTTGGGCCCACTTCTCCCTGTCAGCTGTATCTCTGTTAAATTATGCATTTCCATCTGGAAAGAAACTGTACAGGACTGTAGGCTCTCTTCCACTTAGAGTCAGGAATGGAGAAGGATTTAATTAGATGCTCCGTGGTTGAGAAAAGGACTAGAGCAAAGCCTGGGTGGTCTGTGGAATCTTCCACTGCAAAACAAGGCTGCAAATTGTTCTGTACAAGCCTGCTTCTGTTTGCTCGTTTTGTTTACATTGTTTGTTCTTACAGATTAAAATAGACAGTTACTAGGCAGATAAACAGCATTTCCTTCCATGACAATGTTGCCTAGAAGTTGAAGAGAGTAGCATGGGACAATATATGCCTGTGCTTCATTTTTGGCTACACTACCCCAACTCCCTATGTAACTTGGCGCAGGACATTTTTAGCTAGCGCTTCAGAGCACCTAATCGCTAACATTTTTGTTCCATTTTTCCTATCTGTAAAATGGGGATAATATAGCTTTCTGCTCCAAGAGAGGAAAGAGGGCGCATCCAGCTTGCTCCACCTGTTCTCAGTTGACTGCCAATGCAGAGGGACGCAACTCCTGCAATTCCTCTAATCATACCTGTATACCCTTAGGCCACTGACCAAGCCTTCAAAAACTGAAGTGTCTTTAGAAGGCCTGAATGGGAACCAGAAACTTGTGATGAGCCAAGCAATTCCCATCTACACTTAACTGTGAGTCAACTCAAATGCAGTGATTTCAGTCATGTGCCCTTTCACAGTTCAGCTGAACTTCAGAACATAATAGATGCAGCTTTAAATAGATTTACAGTGCAGATTGCTGATTGGAGTGTCTGGCAGATTAACTTATTCCTCATGGTTTTTCTGTTCCAAAATTCAATGGATTCCGTATTTGTAAAAGAGGGAATGCAGAAGGCTAAGTCAGAAAGTGGGCTATGACTGGAACTAAACTTATTTATTAACCTATTTTGGTTGCATGTTAAAGAAAGGAAGCTATTATGTTGTTGGTTTGCGGGACGTTAATGGGAGCTCTGGGCATAATTACCCTGTGTTGGTGTGTGAATAAACCCCACTGACAGATAAGCTCTTTGCCTGATAGTAACTTTTTCTCTTTCCTTAAAAAAGAAAGGGAAGATAAAAAAAAGAAAAGTAAAAGGAAAAAAAAAAGAAAAAAAAAAAGAAAAAAATGAGAAAAATAAAAAGTAATAGAAAAAAGAAAAAGAAAAAGAAAAAAAGAAAAGAAAAAAGAAAAGAAAAAAATGAGAAAAATAAAAATAAAAAGTAATAGAAAAAAGAAAAAGAAGAAAAAAAAGACCTTGCCCTTTGTGGCCACTTTACTCCTTCTTGATACATCCTTGGGTAGGAAAAGGTTAAACACTCAAGAACATTTTTCTCTTCTTAGCAAGTTAGAGAACTGTACATCAGACACATTGTCTGCCAAATGCTTCATTTACTACCAGCTGCATTTTTACTTTGTTGAGAGATAGCTGAAATAAAATCACTGTTCTTTGTGCAAACGGCATGCTAAATAATGTACGGCTACAAGATTATTAAATAGCAAAGGCATTTGATAATATTAGACTCAACCACAAGTCCCACTTCTGCTGATGCACAGAATTTTGAGTAATTAGTCATTGCACAGAGTGTTGTATTTATATCCCCTTGAGCCTCAGACGTTAGGCCACAAAGTCAGGAGACAAAGAATTGCTGTTATTAGGAGGACTGTTTTGGATTTATTTATATTCTAAGGCTTTATTTCAGTGTCCACTTCACTCCTCTGGCTCAGGCTTCCTCCAAACCAGAAGATACAGCTAAGTCAGAGAATTTTAGTGTAAACCATATTTTTACAGACAAGACCTCTCAACTTCAAGCAGAAGAACTTCAATGAGTTTGCAAAGCCCCCAAAGAAGCACAACTGGCCTGAGGTTATATGACAAGCCTGGGAAAAAGGCCTCCCAGGTTCTGTTCTGATCTCTAACAGACTTCTCATGGTTTATATGCAATACATTAACAGCAGCTCCAATTTATGGATAGATAAATTGGGATACAAAGAAGACAAGTAACTCTCCCAAGGATTTACAGCAAGTCTTTTTCAGAGCCCTGGAACTCTTACTCAGTCCTTTGTTCAAATCACTAAACCACACTGCCTTCTTTAGACCACAATTACTGCACAGGCCTGAATACTATGACATATCTAAAATTATATAGCTATACACTTACATGAGGATTTATTAAAATAAAGATTGTGTAACATCTTCAGAGTTCAATACAAAGCTGCTCAGTGAGCACTCCACTGCTTAAAGACAGCCCTTTTAATTCTCTCCTATAGTAAAATAGCCAGTTCTAATATATTGTAATAAGAAATCAGAGAGAAACTTAATAGGATTTGAACACAAAACATCTGATGACAAATTCATATTGTACCAATGAGCCTTCATTTTGCAGAACTGACGTGAAAAAACAATGGTAGCATTTATGATTGTGACAAATAGTATGTATCATTTGTCTCTGAGAATGTTGTACAGAGAAGAACTACATAGAATAAGTCATACACTCATGTCAAATTTCAGGCATAACTGAGTAGATTAAATTTTGAATTTTATCATGTCTCATAAATGAGTTTCCTGTTTATCAGCATGGCACCTCAACCTGTGATCTCCTTAGCTTCCCTCAGCAGGTTGTGCACTCTCTGCATCTGAAAAGCACAGCCAGACAGGGAAAATGCTGGTAATGTAAGAAATAATATGGGAAATTTAATGGTTGTGCTTAGAAATACTGTGAAGTTAAACATTCTGGGTTCTCCATGAGATTTTAAAAGGGAGACTATGGACTTGCTGTGATTTACTAGGGGCACCATTGTGAAAAGCGAGTGAAATTTTCTTTTAAATATGGGATGCCCAAGTGTCTCTGCCTTTAGAGAATACATCAGGCGGATGCCTGATCTCCTGATTGTGAGTGCACTAATGCAGGACTTTTGTGCACACAACATTGGCATGTGCAAACCTAGAGGTCAAGTAGAAGCTGATGAAAAGATCTTAAGCAGAGCAATTGTACTATCTATTTAAAAAATCAGATGGGATGGAAATTAGAAAGTCACCCTAACTGATGCAAGCATGTATGGATGCTATTCAGCATCTTGATTCAAACCGGGCTCTGGAGCAAACCAGAGGTTACAAAAAACTAACCCTAGAGTACTTGCCTCCCCAGAGTGACCCCGATGCTGCAACCTGGAAATGAGGGGGGTGGCAGTGGGGCTGCTCTGGCTTGCTTAGTCAGAGCGCACCCCGTTTTCCACTAATGCCCCCCTGCATCCTTCCTTTGCCAACTCTCCGACTCAAAGCATGGATCCTTCAACTGCAAGGAGCAACCACAGTAAAAGGAACAGCCCTGAGCTGTGGGGTGCAGCCCCAGAGCCAGCAGACACGTTCCAGCCTGCCGTAGCCACCGACCACCAGACTGTCCCACCTCCAGAGAGGGCCTGGCATGGACAACCCTCCAAAGCCCAGACTCCAAGTAACCTGGGGCTCCAGACGGCATGACTGCCTCTCCAAAGCCCACCTGCACAGACCAAGCCCTAAGCAGGCCTCCGGCAGTACCTCAGGGGCTCGACTTGGTCCCCAGCTGCCACTTGAAGCGCTCAGCTCTGTAAGATCCCATAGTGCTTTTTTTTCAAAATGGAAGGGAACTATCTCACTGCTGGCCAAATTCCAGCTTTGCGTAATTACATTCTTCTGACAAATTTTCCTTGGCAGTTTCAACGGAATATAATTAGTAAATGTAAATAGATGTAAATACTGCTGTAAATTACACTTTGCGTGATTGTCAGAAGCAGAGGGGGAGCGCAAGAGTGAAGGGGCAAAAAGAGCAGAGCTTGGTTCTCCAACATGGACGACGTTGTGGCCTTCTCTGTCATCAGACTGCGCATGTCTCTGCCAGGACAGCATGTTTGGGGCTACTGCAGCAGCAGATGCCATGATCCGGGATCATTGTGTGGTTCATCACACAGATCATCCACTTCACCTCAAGTACAATTTTGACCTGATGGTGTTCGGTCATGTCCCACAGCTGCGTTCCCAAGCAGCTGCTGTGTTCCACCTCAGCTGTGCTTCTGCTTCAGCAGCAGGCAAACTGCTTCACAACCACACACACACACACAGAGCTGCAAAATGGGTGTATATGATATTATTGTTTTCTATGAAACGCTTATCAAATTTGTGAATGGTTTGTGAAACCTTCTGCTACCAACTGAAGAAGTGTCATATAAATGGAATTATATAATTATCCTTCACAGCTATTTTAATGCAGCTTCATGTACTAGTTTCACCTAAAGTGGAAATAGCTTCTTCCAAAAATAAATGCATATATTTAACTTCATGTAGTCAAGTAGATTTAAAAGCAACTATTTAAAGTAATGAAAATATATTATAATGTATACAGTTATTACATTATCTACATATTAGTACTTTTTAATGTGTCAAATGTCTCTTACGTACATCATCTGCTTCAAATACAATTGATGTGGCTAGTGGGCTTAATCAGATATTTCTTTCTTTCATACAGAAAATTTGAGGATGATTTTTCACTTATTTTTATTTTTATTCAAAATTTGCATATAGAAAATAGCTAGCAAAAACTAGTAAAATGAAGGGAAAGTTTATTTTCTTAACAAAAGCTTGTTGCACTATTTAGCTATAACAGGAGAAACAGATGTTTCAGCTTTACAATACCATGTCTTGCAAAACTTCCTTCTAAACGACTATTCGTGCTCTACATGTTTTGGGCTGTGTATGGAGTGCTCTGCTAACAGTCATGGGAAGCATTGCATACATTAGTAAAGCCCACATTAAGATAATTAGCGCTAAAAAAAATAAATCAACAAGCCTTTTTTCCCCCTTTATAGTATTGATTTAGTGTGGGTGAAAAATGCCAGATTTTCAATCTTGAAGATTCATGTTCCACCACAGAGCGGGAGATGGAGCCAGCTTTTCCCAGTGTTCTGCCAATAAACTCAGATTAACCATCTCAAGGGCTGGGAGGAAAAGCCAGGCTCTACGGTCTATTAACCCTTAGTCTCTCTTCTGAACCTATGAACATGGAAAATTGGGAGCACACTACCTGGGACAAGGAACTCAAATTCTTAATCTTTGTGGCAGTACCTACCCAAGTATTTTCTCATCAAAAAGTTTCAAAATTGCTGTGGACAACTGAAATGACCAGGAGGCAGTATTGAAGCTGCAGTGCTGCAGGGAGGACTCTGGGCAGTGGTAGCAGCTATTGGAAAATTTCTACAGTGAAAGAGGCCTTTGAAGCTCATTTTATATCTTATATGTACTCTGTTTTAATACAGACTGTTTTTGTAAGGGCTCTGTAACCTTTTGCAAATCCTACAATGGGTTATACACATCATTCAACTCTTTGGCAGTAACTTTACCTTCTGCAGATCCAAACAATGACAATACGGATAAAGGCACATAACCAGATGTGACTGGTCCCTCAAGATGCTGAAGTCAGGGCAGTTTAAGGTAGCAACTTTTATTTAGTACTAAATGGCATGCTAAGAGCATGCACATGAACAGCTCTGAATACTCTGTGGATAGGTGGCTACTTGCTAAGCCACCTTACAGCTTGAGCTTATTCCCCTGGGGAAGGATCCACTGCAGACATGCCTCTGAAGAGAATAACATGTCCTACTAGAACGTTTAGTATTTATTTTAGTAAAATAGAGCTATCCAGGTAGCTGAGGATGACATTATTTTGCTTAGTGTTTGGAAGGGTTGCTTTAAAACCACTTGCTTTCAGGCAAAGTGATAATCAGTCTAAGTACTGTAAGACTTTGACAATGGAAGGCCAACACATCTTTTTTCATTCAGTCTGCAAGAGTAAACTGAGCACAGCTGTTTTACTGAAAACAACCCACTGGTATTTAAGTAGATTAACAAAATTAACTGTGAAAATCCTCTGCTATGTGAAAGCCAATAACCTGTTGGCCACAAGGAGGCAGGGCAAGGATTCAGTAAACTCAAAGAAAGTGCTTTTATTTAATAAATAAAAAAAAAAAAAAAAAAAAAATGCTTTTATTAAAAAAAAAAAAAAAAAAAAAAAAAAAAAAAAGAGAGGACCGTTAAATTAGTTCAGTCATGAAACTCTGAACTGCTAGGCAAGATAAAAAGCACTTTTCAGCCACAGTGTGTGGTTTCAGAATTGCTGTTTTATTCCAAGAGCAGCAAATATCTTAAGATATGAAACAATAGCTGATCTGGCAGCTATTTTCTGCTTCTTTTGAAGAAGCAGATCACACATGCTTCTTCTTCATCACTTCTGTGTGATGTAGAGAAAAACTCTAACACCAAGCTTTGATAGCAATAGTGGATTTACCAACTCGGAGCAAGAAGCCGTACTGCTAGGTTCACAAGGTGTTGCTCCCAAGCTAATAAAACCTGCTTCTGGATATCTTTGGGAGCTCAGCCTTTCATTCCCTTGGCACTTCCAATTCTGGTCTAAAAGCAGGCAGAGGTGGTTTGGTGTCTGTAGTCCCCTACCAAGAGTCTTATGTACAGTACAGCACAGTGACGCCTCTCTTAACCAGAACTTTAGGACATTCCAAAATCAGCACTAACTTGAGGTCAAACTTCTAAATGACAAAGGGGCACTCCGTTTTACACGGAGTGACTTTACTCCTAGCTCTGCCACTGCATGCTACTGAGCTCGGTAACTTCAGTCCCCTATGCCTCTGCTTCCCTCATCTTTTAAGCAGTTGCTTTCCTTCTTTGTGAAGCAGTATGAGGTCCAGGGATAAAAAACATGCTACAAGAACTAGTTATTATTAATGCAATTCAGATATGGAATGCACCAGATGGTAAAATCTCCAGGATTTTAATGAACTATTGTAACAGAACATATGTAATATGACGTTATTATAACAGGCATTTAAATGTATAGTTAGTACATACAACGTGACCTTCTCTGCTCTCAGTAATTCCACTGGAATTATTTTGGATTTATGTCAGATAATACCAGGAACACAAAATAGCCCCATATGTGCAATGTGGTAAGGTTTTCATAGCAATACTATCTTAACTATTGCCTGTCCTGTTTTAATCTTTTGCTGGGGGTATTGTGTTTAGTGGTCTGTGAGACTATGCTTTTTGCATTTATTTCTGGGCAGGAAGTAAAAAAGTACCCTCATGTCAAAGACTAAAATGCCTTTGACCAAGTATCCCTTACCTATCATCATAAAATAGTCATCCTAAAACAGCAAGAACTTTTTGGGTTTTCTCCAATATATTCTGTAAAAATTAGGTCTTTGATCATGTTATGCTAGACCTGGTAAGACTATGTGTCAGAAGAGCCAAACATTCAGTTTCAGACTGTGAGGGCAGTAGTATCTCCTTTCTCCCACAGCATTTGAGTTCTGGACAAGATGAATTATGTGACTAGGCAAAGGTGAAAAAACAGGACTGCAGCTCAAGCCACTGGCATACACATTACCGTCAGAGACAGGTACTGACTTCAGTAAAGGAGGAACATGAAGATACTATCAGTATGTATAATAATTCTAGCTCATCTACAATACAGACTATAAAACTCAAGTGAACTGACATTTAATATATGAGAGGCTGGAAGCAAGATATCAATTTCACATCATAAATTAGCCTTTGTGCTAGTGCCCAAAGATTTGGCTGATTACTCATTGCTTTCCCTTAGTGCTTAAGCAGTCTTTTCCAAAGCAAGACAGTTAAACCACAAAAACGTACCGTAGTGTCCACAGCCCTGACCTTCCCAGCAGGAACGTGCTTTGGAATGGGTTCTTCTACTGATATCATCATGCAGCCTTCTGCTCCAAGAGTAACAATTACGAGCTTACACCCTCTTTCTAACAGCATGCGTCCCACCTTTTCAGCATCTTCAAGGTTGCCAACTGGGATACCCGTTAAAATTTCTGCCTGGAAAATAACCCACGCAAAAGAAAATCATAATCTGACAGCATTCATTTTTGGACAACAGTTGCATTTGAAAACAGTATTTAATATCTTTTAAAAATGTTTATTATAGGATGATCATGAAACCACTTCCTACGCTGATATTCAGCTATGTCTTGCTCCTCATTTGAAATCAGCATGTACTTCAGGCACAGCAGACTAATGGAGAGCAGCCTAGGCAGAGATGCAGGAGTATGGGTTCTGTTCCAGTTTCAGCGACTTACCAGGCATGCAGCCCTTAGTAAAATCACATTTCTCCCACATGCCTCAGTTTCTTCATCTGTGAAATGGACACAATGACACAGCCTTGGCAAAAGCATTTTGTGGTCTAATGCAAAAAATGCTACATGGCAACTTGGTCACTATTGTTGGGGGATATTTATCACTAAGTGAGAAACTTTTAAAATTATTTTTAAAATTCTCGTGTTCAGCTAGAGCAAAATCACAAGGGAAAATCTCTTCAAGGAAAAAAAAATTGCCTAACTTTGACCACTTTGTTTGCTTTAATACATATTTTTAGATAAGAATACCTTAAAGTTATCTAAGCCCTCTTTGGGTAAAGGCCTATTATAAGATTATTATGTATTTGTGTTATGGCCATGTCCATAGGCCTCTGTCAAGACTGAGACTCTTCTGTGTTGGCTCTGTACAAACACAGATAAACTTCTTCTAACAGATGGTGACCTTAAGTCAACTTCTCCCAGTTTCTCTTAAAATTAATCTCTTCTAGTTCCACCCAACTAAGAGCAAAATTTCCCAAAAATCTGCAATGAAGACTCCAGAATCAAGCATTCTTTTTGCCACTTCATACATTTTCTTGATGGCATAGCATTGTCAAATGTCAGGTACCTCTTCTTTTTCTTTCGGCAGGGAAGAGAACAAGAATGAAACAGGAAGAAAGGAAGAGAAAATACAGTGTATTTTATCTGAAACAGCCTAGCAGGCA
Organism: Cariama cristata; assembly: GCF_000690535.1. NCBI lineage: Eukaryota > Metazoa > Chordata > Aves > Cariamiformes > Cariamidae > Cariama > Cariama cristata. The sequence goes on from NW_009600571.1 coordinate 15,396, forward strand.
GTACTCCTGCATAATACAGCATGTCTTCAATTGTAAATAAACAGATGTATTATATTTCGCTGTCTCTATTAAATCTTGTCCTGCTTGCCTGAGAAGAGGGAAGTCCTACTTTATCTTGCACTACTAGGTTACTGCTGGATCCTGAAAAATGTAGTCTGAAGTATTTTCAGATAACCGCCTAGTAACTGAGCACAGTTTCCACACTCTAAGTTCTTATTTTCAGTGGAAAACTTTCGTTGGAACCTATTCACCAGCTACACTTCCTGACCTCTCCTGCATGGGCAGCTTGGCTTCTTGGGAAACAGCTGCTGAAATATTTCAAACTACCTTCCTCTGCATTACTGAAACTTGAACTCAGTGCGCATACTTCTTGATACAAGACTGTAAACTATAGTGATTAAACAACTGCTTCAGGAAGCCCAGGCCATGCCTGTAGTAAAGAGAGGGAGGGCAGACAGCTGGGGACAGGAACTACTACAGCCATCCCAAAGTAAACCGCCCCCAGCCGTGAGTCAGTGCCCGCTGCTCCCCACTGTCATTTCCTCCGTTCCAGCCGGACCCAGGCGAGAGGAGCCACCCTTTGGCTCTGAAGGGTCAGATTATGCCAGCACACACCCTAGGGTTCACAGGATCATTAGCAGAGCACTTACTGGTTTTAATTTTTAAACTTAGAGGACCAAGTTCTGCACTGCCTACTTAGACAAACGCACAAGTGATTTCAAGCACTGTTGATCTGATCACTACAAGGCAGAATCTGGTGAGGCAGGCCTTGGTGGGTAAACTTGTGCGCTGCAGGGGCAAGGTGTGGTTAACACGTACACGTAATTTAAAACTACATTTTTTTAACCACACTGATCCCAGACAGGAATATAGTAAGCTTTAAATTACAAGAAGGCAACAAAACCTACCCAATTTTCTCTTTGGCATGTCACCATGCTGCTCAAACTTCTCTTGCAGTACAAACTATTAAAGCAAATTAAACCTATTTCAGTTTTTAAAAGGTTTTAAAAGTATTTTCAAGTAGGAAAATTTGTTTCAAAAAGTATCTCACAAAACCTTCTGAATGTATCTTCTTGCAAAGTTTGCAAGGAGTCAGGATGCCCATAATGGCTTTGGAGTAACTAAGGACAGAAAATAAACAGCATTACAATATATATACACTCTATTCTAATATTCAAGTGTCTAAAGAGTCTGTGTTTCTTCACGAATTTTAAGATCTCTGGAGCAGGAACTATGCATTCCTGTATTCAGAACACCTAGCACATCATGTTACAAGAATAAAAATGGATTAACACAAATCCTTGAGAGAAACTGGCTAATGGAATTTCCAATGTACTTTATGAGGGGCAATAATTCCAAACATTCTACTTATGTTGCAAAGTCTCCAGGATGAAAGTGGATTTGGTTTTGGTAGAGAAACAGTAAATCTAATTTGGGTTTATTTACCTGGTATTTACACTTCTGTAAGCTTGTGGGCAAGGTAAATGAAATATTAAAATATAATATTCTTCCTAATGAAACGCACATGCTGTATGCTTAGCATTAGCATTGTATCCCTCTTTTTGCTTGCTGTGTCCCAAGTCAACAGGATTGTTTGCTAGGGTAGTGAAAGAATTGTTCTGGGACTGATATGTGAAAGGCTTTGCAGAGATCTTTCTTTTCATCTTTATACTGCTTATACCAAATAAATAAAATTATTTTGAACAGATAGAGTCTGTATAAAAGTAGATCTACAACTGCTTGAAACCACTATCATCTAACTCATCTACAGCAGGATGGTAAAACTAAAAAATACTGGAATGAGCTGGAAGAACCATAAAAGCAGCAGAAGCCAGACAGATTCTGTGCCAATAATTAGAGATTGCAGTAAATGTCAACTGATGTTAAATACTGTGGTGAGTTTTTAAGTTCCTCCCTTCAGTAGAATCTTATTTAAAAAACAAACCATGGTACAATTGAAGGAAATAACTAATGGTTATGTAAAGAAAAAATTAAATAACAATACTAAAAGCCCAATGTGGACATTTGCCATAGTACTGTACAAAAAGCAGCAAATTAGGAATTTTATTTTTCTGCAGCTAGTCTCATAAAATTCCTCAGTTAAATGGACCTATTAAAGCAAGACGGCATTCCACAAAACTGCTGTCAGAATAAACATATGATGGACATTATATAATTAATCTACACAGAATTTTCTTAATTTTGTTTACAAAAGTGGAAGAGAAATTTAACCCAAGCTTTTAATTTAACTGATATGAAGGTTCTTGGCCATAATCCTCACTAATCTTAGTTAACTCTCTATGTCTCTTTAGACTGTGGAGTCTAGTCACAGCAAGTTGACACAAACCAGCACTGCCACAGAAAAAAATGGTTCTGCTTTTTCCCTTCCACTCCTGTCCACATGGCCCATTCTCTTGTGCCAGCACAGCCATTTGTGTGGCCAGGAAACAAACTGGATTGCAAGGCACATCAGTGTTAAAATTAACACCACCCTCAAAAGCTGATCCAACCCAATTAACTTCTTTCAACAGTAGTACTAGTTTACATTGCTAAAAGTGACAATGAAACTACGATATGAACCTTTGCCAGGTGTCCCTAAGATGTGGTGCATTTGGGGTAGCCTATGGCTTACACAGCCACTTTCATGGAGATGTTTTGGATCCTCTGCTTGGCATTTGCAAGACCAAATCTGCAGCATGATATCTAGTTTTGGGATCTCTGGCACACATGAGACACTGATGTACTACAGCACACTACAGTGGGAAGGCCATCAAGACAGACAGGGCCAGAGACCAGGATATATGAGAAGAGGTTGGGAGAAGCGGGCTTGTTCAGCCTTAAGAACACAAGGCTAAGGGGAGATCTAATTGCTGTCTACAGCAATTTAATGGGTGGGTATAGAGAAGATGGAGCCAGAATCTTCTTGAAGGTGCACAGGGACAAGGCTCGAGACAACAGGCACAAGCTGGAACATGGGAAATTCCAGTCTTAGGACAAGCTTTTTCACCATGAGGGTGATGAAGCAGCGGAACAGGTGCCCAGAGGTCATGCAATCTCCATCCTCGAAGATTCAAAACTTGACTGGACAAAGCCCTGAGCAATCTGACCTAAACTGGCCATGCTTCACCAGGGTGTTGGACTAGAGACCTCCACAGGTCTGTTCCCAACTTCTGTGACTCTATGAACCTCAGCAAATACAAACTGGTGAAATAACAAGAAGTGTTCATTCTTTGGGGAGCAGTCCATCATTTGGACTGATTTTTGTGCACCTAGGACAAAAAACAACTTTGCAAATGTTGCCAGTTACTGCTGGAACAGAAATAATAAATAATAATAGGGAAATTGTGCCAGTTTAAGGCTAACCCATCTAAAACTACAGATGATAATTTAAAATATTTTTAATTTTAAATATTTAAACACAGTAAGCCAGTTGGCTACAAACTTGGCTTGTACCTTAGGAGATTTCTTTGAGAATGACAGAACAAGAACTCAATCTCATTAATTCTAACACATGTGAACAGTCCCAAAGAAGTAGTGAGACAGATTTGGTATATAAGCAATTGCAAGATCAGGCCACAAGCCAAGCTAGTTCCAGTTGTTTCAAATTATAAAATTTTTACATACATACAGGCAGAAATACTTATCGTGCTAGACTAATTAAAAACTGATTGAAATGAATTGGCTTGAAGCAATTCCCTCCCCGCTCAAAAGTAACATCCTTCATTTTGGACTAAATATGGGAAATTTCATAGTTTCCAGCAACTGATAAAATGGAGTTTTGAGCAAAGTTGGAATTAAAATATATTGTGAATTGCTGGCAACTTCTGTGCAAGAAAAGGCAAATTCAAGAGATGTTCTGAAATATTTTAATTCTAAAGGACCTATTTTTGTTTTGACTACTAGGGATATCAATTATTTTTTCTTAAGAAAGACTATCCCTAGTATTAATGTCTCTATATTAATAAGCAGTTCCTTAAATATCCTAATCCAAGATTCCAGATACAGTTTTATAAAGTTGATATTCTCTGAATCTTGTAAAAGTCAATACCATCTCTTGATTTTGCACATACTAACAAGAATTTCCATTAACATTTCTTCTAAAAATGATCTAGCCTCTAGTAACGCAGAAGAACACTTAAAAGGAAACAATAGGATAGTATCTATTCTTCCATATTATTTTTATACATCTTGCAGCTTTATTTAACAAAATTAGCAATTAACTTATATTTAGTTGTACTGCTTTCTACCAGTGAAGCCCCAAAGTATTCTGTTAGCATTTTAATTAAATCTTTGCTAGGTCTTTCTTATTTAGATCAGAAGTCTGATACACATTTTACATTAGGGAGAAGGCAGTTCCCAGGTTTGCATTAAAAATAGCTTGACGATCTAAATCATTTGCTGTAACCATTTAGGAGTTTTCCTTCTCCTGAAGGGCTCCTCAGTATTCTTTGAATGGAGAAGCAGCTGTTCTTCAAAACATTTAGGATCAAATTGAAATCGCTGATGTGCAATACATTTTGGTTCCTAACCTGCAGGGCTATGTAACTGCATGCACACACTAAATAAGAAAAACAACACATGAACTGTATTGACATTGTGGTTGTGCCTAGAGCCATACTGCAGCAAGGAATCACGCAAATATGTGGGAAAAAAATGGTAAGTATCTTGTACAGGATTGTCTCTTTTTCAACATTTATAGATGGCTGAAAAGAACAACCATTGGTTTTCACTAAGATGACATTGGATACATTTATTTTTCATTAGAAGAATTAAGGGAATGGAGAACCAGCACATTCCTGCACAAACCTCAGGGATTAGGCTTTGCTACATCTGGGAATTAACAAACTAGTCTCAACAAGTTTGATCTTTCTGGGAAAAGATAAAACTGAACTACAGGCTAAGCAAAGAAAGAACTGATAACCTTGCAAGATTTGTTCTGAGTTTTTTTGTTCATGAACCACATAAAAAGAAAGTAATGTCAGACACAAAAAAAATTTATTATTGCAACAAGCAAGAGTGAAAAGAACAGCTTGTGAAGAGCCTTCTAGACAAACTAATGGTAGATAATTCACTGATAGTATAATTTTGTTTGCTTCTTGCTAGCACATAAATCCATAAGAACAAGCTGTGCTGTTATACCAGATAACTGCATGTGCTTTCATTAAATCCTAAAGCATTTAATGAAGGATGGAGTATAAAGTGTCATGTTCTATTTGATACTCGCATGTTTGGGACCCAACATCCCATGGCTGTCTGAAACCATAGCTGACATTTTAAAACTTTTATTCTGTGACAAAGTCATTGCAGATCAAAAATCCTGACCTTCCTGGCAGCAAATAACAGAAACTTCTGACTCAGTAATAATTCAGCTAACCACAAGGACCATCCCCTTTTTCTCATCTTTAACAATACAAACACTCCACATAGTGTATGAGATGTCTTAGGCTAAATGGCTAGCATTCTGTTCTACAGCTAACATAATCTTCTGTTACAAACATAACTCACATAATATCCACAAACCACAGGATTTTACAATTTCAAGGTATTTCTTGGTGAACAAGAAAGGACATTTTGGTAAAATTGTGTGATAAATCCTCGTAAATTTAAATGACTAAGCAAGCCAAACTGAGCAATAAAAAAAGTCAGTGTAAATGTAATCTTGCCTTAGCATATAAGCCTGTGTTAAAAAGAATGTTTTAGAAGAAGTTGAACTGGATAGCTCTAAAGACTTCATCTTTAAAACCAAGATGATTTATTAACTATTTAAGACTTAGTAATGATAAAGCAGAAATACATTTTTTTTTTCTGGTAGCACCTAAAAATCCCCCAAAAAGAAAAAAAAAAGATCCCTAAAGGGGTAAGGCTGGAACATAAATAGGATTTTGGTTAGAAGGAAGTTATTTGAGACTTAGAAAGACTAAGTAGGAGAGGCAATGGAGCTGGAACAGAACATCTCAGGAAGACAGTTTTAAGCAGCACGTTCAATAAATTCGGTCATAGAGAATAACAATAATAATAATAAAAAAATCCATTAAATAAGAATGACCATAGTGGCTCAGAGCAAAGGACCATCTTATCCAATTGCTCTTTTCTGACTGTGACTGCTAGTAGATACTGAGGGAAATAATAAAAAAAAAATGTATAAAAAGATCTTTTCCCAGTATATAGTCTCGATCATCAACGTCTTAGGTACTTCCTGATTTAAGAAGATGAAGGAAATGCAGATGTAGTTGGCTGAATGGACGAAGTTTAAAAAATTAGAATTATCTTTAAGATTTGTAGAATTAACTTATTGCTTTTAAGTCCCATAAGAGACGTGACTGGTAACCTTTATTTGGGTATGTAAACATTCATCTCTATATCAAACTTCTCAAGTGCATACATTACAGGGATCTGAAATTAAAGTAAGTCATGAAAGAAAACAGAAAACAGATGGCATATGAATACATAACAATTACTAAAAAACCAACTTTCAAACTTGTGATATAAGAAAAACAAATGTTTCATTTTTCCTCTTTTCTCAGCAAAAAGAAAGGAACAATGGCAATAGTTCATCCCTGAAAATCAATTCAATAACAAATCAGACACACAGAGAGGATGAAATCAAACATAATTATTATTACAGTTGCGCTAATGTAATCGATTTCATTGCAAAGTATGAAAAGGTTATTTTTAAAGCAAAATTTATATGTATTTATGTGCCATTCTTGTTCTCAGAATGTGCTGTAGGAGTCCCACACTTGGATCTGTGCTACCATGATATGGCTGGCAGGAACTTCCATTGGTCTACCATTTCCATAAACTTAGGAGAGACAAGCCTTCTCAATAGTAGAGAGCATATTTCTGTGCCTGGCTGTGCATACAATGATCCTAGCTATCTTCAAATGGTAATTACTTTTCAAAAGAAAATAGCAGAAAAGAATGCAAACTGTAGCCCCAGCTCTGCAGGAAAGGTAAATGAGTGAGCAGGGATCTATTATAATTATACACCTGTATTTCTTGTTCTCCAAATAGAAGTAATTTTCTTTTCTCCATGTGGTGGTAATAATAATACACCCTGGCTCCAGCAAGCTAAACTTCTCAAAGAATGTCTCTTTCAAGACTGTCCTCTAGCAATAAAGTATAACAAAGGGAAAACTTTAACATGTGTGTTGCAAAGAGCAATGAGAAAAAAGTCAGGAAGAGACAAGTAATGAAAAACAAAGTTTTGTTTCTAACATATGGGGGATAAGTTTTTGCAAGGGAAAAAAAAAGTAACTAGCAACATTATGAAAAAAGCAAACAACGAATGACATTTACTAAATTGGTGGGAGAGTATGGGTGTTCTCAGCCCAAAATGTGCACCGTTTAGCCCATCCAGGGCCATAGTCCAGGCACAAGTGCTTTCTGGAAGCATGAAGAAAACACCATATTGGTGTCCTGCAAGTCCCCTGAACAAGAATAAATACTTTGCCTTAGCATTCTCTTCATCACATATAATTGAGTTCTGACAGCTGTTGGACAGTGTCTGAGCCACAAATGATATCACTGACAGTTACACTGGAAACTTCGCCTTCCAGGCACCTGAGGAGCTGTGGCATCTCCCACCTTGCTATTTTGCTAATTGCTGAATGCTCTGGAGTAGCTGAACTTGGCAGACACATACTGAAACATCCCAGAAAAAAATTCAGATGTCTCTTTGGGTTACTTAGGCCAACTCTTAAACGCTAGAAGACTCATGAACTGAGAACTTCTGATATGGTTTATGACGGGTTTTAACAAAAATTTCAAAAGAATGTAATTGAGTTTTGAAGAACTTACTCTGATACGTATTGTCATAAGACAAAAAATCCTGTAAGTAAGTAGGGCCATGCTTTCCTCTTAGTCTTCCCCCTCCTCTCCACTGAGAGGTATCATGTTCATTACAGAAATCATGTTTGCTGGAGATAACTTTATCTATGATTAAAGCATGGCTTCTATCCACTAGGTTACTTCTCCCACATTCCTGTTTATATAAAGAGAGGGTGAGGGGAAGGAACACAGCACGCATAATGCTAATAAATAGGAAATTTAAACAAAGACTTTATGAGACAAGCTTAATTTGTCTCTTGTGACAAAAATAATTTCCTTTGGGAGAAATAACACACTTGAATTAGAAAAGAGAGGGTAAAGGAGGAAAAAAAAAAAACCAGGGGGAAAACATACAGTTGAAGTGCCAGAGAAACAGATTCACTGAAAACACATCTGACAGGAAGAAGCATATGAAGCTACTATTTACCATCAAGTGCAGCATGTGTGCATCACCTCCTGGCAAGCAAGTTTAAAACTGTCAGAACACTATGGCTATCGCATTCCTCCTAAACATATCAAGGGACCGCAGTACAAGAACAATGATCTGTTTTAACACTTATCACTCAGTGAAAACATTTTAAAAGTGTCCTTTTATGGATTTGTTTTACTCATCTACTTGTAAGGAAGGCTGGACACAACTTTCCTTCTGCAAACAATTAATTCAATTTTGAGTGTAATCTAAAGGTATTTTACAATACTCCTCTTTGCTTGTTAGCTCAGGGATCACACTTGTCACCTCAGTTTTTCTGCTCCCTATGTTGCATTTCTGAGAAGAGAATCCCTCTGAAACTCTACTGCTTAAGACTCCTTCTTTAACATGATATAAGACCATTACCTCAGTTTCATTGCAGCAGAAGATATCAGAATGGGTATAAAATTGTGGATCTAGGTCAGCAAGGGCTGGAGCTGGATTAAATAAAGTCTTTACTGAAAAAAAAAAACAAAAGAAAAGTCTAAATCTCCAGTGTTCTAGATTCATAAACCATCACCTGAAATACTATTGTGGTTAATTCACTGCCCCCAATGTTTATTATTAACACACAAATGGCTCTCAGTTTCTGTGTCCCCGTTTTACAGAACTGCTAAAAGTTTCATTTATTATATTAAAGTTCCTTTCTAATTCATGTGCAGGCACCTGTTATGATGGGAACATGACAGAAGAGTAACAGAAAAAATAATCAAGGAATTATTAAATTTAAAAAAAAAAGGGATAAAGCCTTAGACAGTAATGCAATTTGTTTAACTGATGACGCTTCTTCCAGGCTTTTAATAAGTTTTACAAGAACTGATTTAGTTCTAGAATTTTTTCAGTGTTGTTATCTGTGTTCTGTACATGAAGAAACAGGGGTATGGAGTAATGAAGGGCATGCCCAGACAAGGACTTAAACATGCTTCTGAATGTGTTACCTAACTTGTTCAAACTGCCACATTATAAAACTGTAGTGTAGACAAGGCATCGTATATTTTTAATATGCTATCTGGCAGAGCTAGACCTAAACTTAACACGTGGTAGAATATGTTAGTTAACCTAACTTTAAACTGTAGCCTAAGGCCCCGTGTAACAGCAGAAAAGGTTTGTCACGAGGACAGTATAAGTGACTTACTCACTGTTAACACAGGAAGTCTGCAGACTTGGTTTCTCACTTTGCCAATTTTATGATTAATACTTCTGCGTCTTAACCACAAGACCATCATCATTTTCATATAAAGCATACTCTCTTACTTTACAAATATTCCTTATAGTAAGTGATCAAATCTTCCAACTTGGATGCCTAAATTTTCAGTCCTAAACACATATTTAGACCCTAAGCTTTAGCACATAATATTCAGACAGACTAAACACTTCTGAATCCCAGTTAATGCCCTAAAAGATGCACAGACACTTCTGAAATCTGAGTACCGAGAAGTTTAGAAGATGTCCTTTTTATTAACACACTGAAAGTTTTAGCCTTTGACTGTACAACTTTATCATGCCTCTCTACCTGCCTCGTTAAAAAGAGTATTAAAGTGACAAAGACATTTACTCAGAAGGCAGAAAATGCCAGGATTAGGATTTCCAATGAAATCTTAATTTGGCTTCCTTATGTTATTACAATACAGTATGTATTATAAGCTCTTTAATTATATGATCATATACCACTGAAAACAGCATGTGATCACATAATTAAAGACTGCAACATAATACATATGCAGAAAGGAGACAAATTAAGGTTTCACAGGCAACCTTAACTCTTGCATTTCCTATTTTCTGAATTGCAACCCTAATCGTTTTTTTAAACACAAATCTTTAAAGTATACTTTCCTAGGTAAAACAAACAAAGAGCACATATTGGAAAACAAACTCTGTCATGTGGTATCATACCGACATATACATGGGTCAGGAGCAATGCTGGAAGCGTTCTAGCTTGGGTTTTAAGTAATACAGACTCATCGTGAACAGCGTGTAATACATTACTGTTAGTTTGCTCCCATATTTAATATCTGCTGAGCAGAGGGGAGATAGAGGAAGCCTTGGATTCCGTTCAGGCTGTGAAGAAGAGCATGGCTTGTGAACAAGGGTAGTCTGTTTGGTCCCCCTAAGAAACACCAAATTATCTTTTGCCCCAATTTTTTCTCTCACTTTGCCAAGAACCATTCTTCTCACCTAGTTTCCATTCTTTATACCTCCTTGCATAGGCGCTATGCAATAGTAATCTTTTTCACTTCAGTTTCATCACATCATATTTCTTTACGCCCCCTCTCCTTTGCTTTATTTTTCCCAATTCCAGTACTCACAGCCTACCCCCTGACTCTACATCTATACTGCAGTCTCTGTTAACAAATCCTATCCTGTTCCAATTTTGTCCCCCTTTCAGTTTCTCTCTTCCTTCTTCCTCTGCCACCCCCAAAATTAAGCAAATCCCTCCTACACTTCCCTTGTCTGAAATCTACTCTCCCTCCCCAGCATTCCTGTCCAGCTTTGTCTCGTTCTGTATTCAAATCAGGCAAGCTCCAGCTCTGCACTTCCTGGGCCTACAAGAGATTCTTAACAGTATAAAAGAAGTTGCCTAAAACCAGATTCAGGAATTACACTGAAAGTCATGCTGTCCAAATGGACAACTGCCTGTATGGACAGACTCTCAGGTGAAGCTAGGTGTGAAGCTCATAACAATTTTCTCAAGCCTATGTGAAAGGTAGGTATTTTCCAAAGGCAGATAATGCAGTAAAAGTCAGGCAGCTTTCCACAGTGTTGTAAAGGCTTATCTTTAAAAGAAAGCTCCCTTGCTATCAAGTCTTAACTAAATTTTAGGGTAGCCAGTATTCCTAATTTGAAAGTGGGTAAGGTGGGAGGCATTTTCCATTGCCTGGTTTCTGCTGCCACTATGCTTTGGTAGAAATTACAAAGAGTTTAACCACAGACAAACACCTGATATGAAAAATTGCAGCCCAAGATTAAAAAGTTGAAGCACCTGAAAAATAGATCCTTTACTTGCAAGTGACATGGAAGCTTAATAACTGAGGCTGCTTCCAGCCCATTCTTCACTACAGTATTAATAGGCTGGGCATTATCAGCCATCTTTTACAAACTGTGTCATTAGACAAGGCCCAAAACTGCTTTTCAGACTTTGATATACAACATTTCGCTCATCAATGAAGTGGTCTCCCTCTGGGAAGCAGCAGCAGCTTCACAACACGTGGTCATTAAACCCTAGAATTTTCCAGTCAGATCTCCACTACAATTTATACCCACTTCATATAATTATTCACAACCAGCCCTCCCTCCCTTCCATTCCTTCCTTCCTCCCTTTTCCCCAAGATTGTCACAAGTTCTTTAATAATCAGTGCCACAATGAGAGGAAGTCAGAACATGAGATGTCCCTCTCTAGCTTACAGATCTAGGTGATGTTCACTGAACAGAAGCAAAGAGGTCTTGCCTGTGTGTCCACATTCTTTCTCCATCTTACTGCTTATTTCTTTCAGTAAGAATGAAGAAAAACAAGCAAAAAACCCCTTGAAACAGAGGTTTGAGGCATCTGGGTATGCATCTGTTTTAAACAAAAATAGTCTAGTGCACATCCTAACATGCAGTACTGCATTATACATGAGGGTATTGCAGGCTAAAAGAAGGGAAATTGCATTAACAATTTACAGTTGGCTAAGGATAGATTTTTATAGCGCTACAAACTCAGCTGTTTACTTAGATTTGACTGCATATGACATTTGAACATGTGTAGCCTCTTGCTTTAAAGAAGAAGTAACCAGAGCTTTCCTGATACGAGCACTGCACAAAGATAGCAGATTGACAGCACAAAACTATAGCTGGCCCACAGCTAACTACTAAGTTGTCTGGTTATACTGTGCTGTCTACAGTTGCTAAAGGCTTGCATGTCTGTTCCATGTATCAGGTTTGGATTTTTCTTAACTGCCTTTAAAAAAATCCTCTCTTTTCTTCTGTCACAGGCTAGCATCTTGCCGTACAAGGGTGACAAAAGTGTGAAGCATCTTACCAAAACTATGCATAGACTTAGAAGTAGACAAAGTAAGTCATGGAGATTGACTCATGACTCAACTATAGTCCATTGACCACTAGATTAAGAATGCTTTTAACCATTTTCATAAAACATAATGAAAAAATATAGTAAGCTCTGTTTCTACCTCCCCCTCCCACATGTTTAGGCATTCCAGGTGCTACTCAGTTTTCTAAAGTTTTTAATTTTTGTTTAGATTTGCATGAACCCAGTTTTGACATTTCAAACAGAAGTCTAAATAATTTTTCCCCATGCACAGTTCTGTTTATAGAGTTTATGACTATTACCACCACAGTTTCAGAGCCACTCTCCCAGCCTTGCATCTGACATAGCTGCTTAAATCAGCACAAAATACATTAACACAACGCATGAAGTTCTGCTACATCTGACATCTTCACTTGTGCGTGAACACTAGTGATCACAACATGTGCACAACAGATCTTGGTGCAGGAGGACTGAAGAGTCAACAATCTCAATGTGCTATGATCTACTGGAGCAAGCCTGGGCCCAGCTGCAAGGAACCAGTTACTTCTGATCCCAGTTCCATCCCTGACCTGCTATGTGATTGATGATACTATGAGCTGTCCCCTCCCAGTCTTATCTTCTGGATAGACGTGAACAACATATTTTTAATCTCATATAGATGCCTCACTTGCATAATTATTTACTTACTCTTCAAATACTGTGGTAATTGTGCTTGAGTAACTGAAAGCATTACAGACACTTAAACAACAAAAACATCATGTCGTTAGTGAAATCTCATCCTGTTCAAGCAAAATGTCAGCTTTTATCTACGTATATGCTATACTGAAGGAACAATGGCCTATATTTGAAAGTACAGCACAGTGACAATTTACTAATAATTTCACAGAGCATGACTCTGTCTATTCAATAGCAGCATGCCAAGTCATGCTCTTAAGAATTTTGGTTAAGAAGAAAAAGCATTTTCTTTTTTTTTACTTTAAGGATGTTAACTTCTATATAGAAAACCACAGTCATACCTACTGCTATGCTGGGGAACAAGGGCATAAGTCTGGTTTTGAGGTCATTTCATTCACTTTATTGTGTGTGGAACTTTACTGGCTTGCATTCATTATGCTTGTTCTGCTCTGGAATAATACCAGAGTCAGGCCCACAGCTCCTGACCTAACAACATTATACTGTCTTTAGTCACAGCATGAAAATAGGAGGAAAGGCAGCACCTGATGTATACGGGGAGATTATATATATCAACCAACGGGTATGGGTTGATTTGCTGTTCAAGGTAAACACTGCAAAATTTTAAAACTGAATTCAGTTTTCATTAGCATAGCATGAATTTGTTGACTATTGTTTCATTTCTAAATAAAACTAGTATGATAGAAACCAGAATAGACCACAGGATCTTTACTTAGAAAGCATGATGAAGAATATTTTTCATGCAATACAAATGAGGGAGACAGAATGGCTTATGTTAAATTACCTCCACTGGCACGTGCCATTTTCAGAGCTTCAAGAGAAACAGTCGGGGTTATTTCTAGCTGGCAAACAACCACTTTGGCTTTCTGGATGACATCAGAAGCCCTCTTCAGGTCTTCAAAATTTAAAAGCAGGTTGGCTCCTGGGACTATGACAATGACATTCTGTCCTAAAGAGAAGATATTGTGTTTTTTACATTAACTTTAGCAATAAAGTATGTAAAACAATTCCTTGCTTTTCTACATTCCACGTAAGTATTTCAATTTGCTTTCCAAAAAATCCCCACTAGAAATGTATGCATTGCTGACATTTTCAAACATCCAAAGACTTCAGAAGATAATCAAAAAGATGGATGGACTACTGAATGTTACACTGCACAACAAATGCAGTATATATTTCTTTGGGAAAAGTCATGTATGGCCTTTCCCCGATCTTATTTTGATGTTTTCTATGAACTCCAAAGAAGCCCTGTACTAGTCACAGTGGAGATGGTGACATACGTTGAGGCTGATAGTTGCGTTTTCCTAAAATATTCCAGTAGCGCTTCAAAGAGAAAAGCATCAATGTGATTACTGAGTTCATACGCCAAAAATGCCACAAAAATTGTAATTTTCCCATCAGCTGGGAACACAGAATATTTCACACAGCTATGAAAATTATGCGTGTTCTTTAGATTTCAGAGAAGCAGGTTTGCTCCATTTACCTGTGACACTTCAAGTTAGGTCCCCTAACCATCATGAAAACCAGAATCAGCTTGTCACCAAAACGCCAAAAGGCAATACTGTGTCTAAGGAAAACTTTATCAGAAGTGAGTAAAGAAGGTGGGTGACAGATTCTTTTGCACTTAAAGCTGCCAGTAGAATGGTCTAAGCAAAGCTATATGTGCAGAAGCATGGCTGTATCTCAAAGCATGTCTATGATCCTTTTCATTCTCATAGTTTGTTTTACAGTTAGGTGAGGAGGTTCATTTATGTAAGTTCAAAATACCCTCATTTTTCTTCAGACATGCAAGTTGTCTTCTTTTATTGCAGTTTCTTTCTTTGATTCTCTCTTTTTTTAATCTCTCTTACAACACCTAGAGACCTTCAGGCATGGGTGCCTTCAAATTAAAATTTATTATTAATCACTCAGGTATTAAATTCAATAAGTCAGTTGTTCCTTGATTTACAGGCTCAGCCCGCCCCCGCTGAAGAGTCCTTTAAGGACTGCCAATCATTAAAGACTACCAATTCTGTAATGAACTGAATTACTCTGTAAATAAATATTTATGTTTTTAAATACATTATTTTTGTTGAATGCGACTTCAAAGTCCTTTGAATAAGAAACATGCAAAGCTTGTCTCCCTAAATATGTTCTGAAAAGAAAGCAGGACAATGGAAAGAATAATATAGTGATCTCAGAGGGAGGGGCCCAAGCTTTCCAAAGCAATTCTGCTGTCAATGGTTTGGTACAGAACAGCTGCATATGAAAAGAAAACCTCAGCATTTAAAGCCAACGCCCTGCTTTTCAACAGACAATGATGGGCATCTCAGATTAAAAAAAAAGAAAAACCCTTCTGCAACAGTAAATGCTATCAAAGATATCTGAATCCTGTTGAGGAAACATTCAAAGGCAAATTGCACCTATTTTGCCAAACATATCCTTTGAAAGCTTATAGGGTGCAGCAGCACAAACAATAAAAGGCAGGGAATCGGTGGAACAAAAATATATTTCATTTCTGCCTGGACTCTGTGCTACCTAGAATCTCAGACTCTATCCACACGTCTTGCTGCATTATCTTGCTGAACTCTTTAGCTGTACTGACATGTATATTATTAATAGACTTTAGAGCTAATGGCCCAAGGCGATAAGGAAGGCTGTTTGCTTAAACCCATATGTGCAAATTCAAGGTAGACCATGCTGCACTGGATCACAGTCAGAAGCTTTTCTTTGTAACTACAAAAAGTCAGAGACTTACGGTCTGCTTTCAAACCTGCCAGAGAAACGAAGTACCTACTGTGGTGTAACAGTCCGGACAGGCTTAACCCAAGCTGGAGGTAAAAAGCCACATGCTGTTCTTAGCTACATACACCACACTAACTGTGAATGACAGCAGTCACCACAAACTTACACCACCATCATGAAAGCAGAATCTGGACCTATGCACTCACAATTAATACCAGAATTTTGTACTACCAGCAACCACTTTGTTGAAAGCAATTATTTCTTGCCAGGGAAATCAGATGGAAAATCAGCACCAGGGACAACAGAGTTAAAGACAGATGGCAAAGAGGGGTGGGATTCATCTTGTCCAAGATTAACTAATTTTTAAAGTTTTCAAAAAAATCCTATGTTCTAGAAAATTCTAAGAAAACTAATTTCTAAAAATAATTTTTCTATGTTCCTTCAACAATGAGGAGAGACAAGTATTTTCAGAGTTTTTTAATCTTACACATCTTAGATATCTGTTCGAGGAGGAGAAAAACTATTGTCCGGAAATGCCTATGTATCTCTGTTAACTATAAGTGAAGGCTTAAGCCGTACACCTAACTTTGAAACAGCTCAAGTGAGGTAAAACGTTACCGACACCAAGAACGAGAAAAATATACTTACTGCATTACTGTTAATTCTAACATATTTTTACTTAGACTAAAAATTCTCAGTTTTGATGGGAGCATCTATATAATTTCAGGTTTTGCAGACGTCAGCTAGAATATTAAGGGCCAGATTCACAGTTGCCATAAGCTAGAACAGCTAAATGAAGCTGAAAACCTTGTGCAAGCTTATACCAGATGGGGCTTGGGTCCAATCAATACTTAAAACAGTGTGAACGCTGCATATGTAAATATTGTCCTCAGTTGGGCTTCTAAACCTACTATTGTCACTTCTTAGAAAGACGGATAACTCAAGCTAGATTTTTTTTTTTTTTTTACAAGTGTCATTTTATAAATGCCACCACATGAGAAGTGCCAGTGGAAAAATCAAAGGCAAATCAGTAAACATCATGGGCCAGTAACCATCACTTTTTAAAACGGGATGATGAGCCTAAAAGCCATCAGTAGTGCCTAGAACTCACCAAAATTGCAAACAATGCAATTATAACAGTAGCTGCAGAGCTTCTGCATAATACTTCATAGGGAAAAAAGATGATACTTGCGACCAGAAAAGAATGTTACAAGAAAAACATTTGCTGCCAAATCACATAGTTCATGAATACGAGGGCAAGTTTTGGGTGTGTCATGGTATCATAATTTCTGTGCAATTACTTGGTAGAAGCATTGAATAGTCTTATACACAAAACATTCAAGTTCATGATGAATGTCAATATATAGAAATTCTATAAAAATTCAGGTGACATTTCTTCATAATCCTCAAGGTTCAAAACAAAGATTTTCTCTTTGGAAAGTATAATTCAAACAAGCTGGCATATGTATTCTAAGTTTGCCTTGTTTATTTAGCCTTATGTAAATATATATTTCAAATGTTTTGATACTAGTAGTGCCTTGGTATTGAAGGTACACTTACTTACAAAATAATGCCTATTCACTGTTCATGAATGATTAATAACTTTATCGCAAAGTCAGCACAGTGCCTATCTCAAGTGAGGGTTATCTCACAGCATTCTGTGTAGGTGAGCTTTAAGTCCTAACTTACAATAATCAAGAGGAGGTTAATAATGACCTGCCAACCTCTGTTGTCCCTCCACTGAATTTTTGCTATGAACATGGAAGTTGTCAGACTGGTTCAAACTACTGGTCCAGTCAGGCCAGCTTAATGGCACTCTCAACAGTCAGTACCAGACAATGGACAAAGTTGCAATAAACTTCACAGGTAATCATGTAAAAAATTATCCATAAACAGTTTTTTTTCCTCTGTATATGTGTATGTAAAAGTACAACACACATCATCACTTTATGGAGTTCTTGCCATTCAATAGCAGACTGTTATCAGAAGGTGTGCTAAGTGACAGAGCTAGAGGAAAGAAGGCAGGCTGAAAGGGGAAACAAAAACCGGGGTTCAAAGTGGCGTGATGCACCTCAACAAAAACATGCTAAGAAAGCTACTGGATGTACCAGCTTTTCTCCTTAAGACAGTACAGACTGGAAGTGTACAGGTAAAGTGTATTAGTGTACTAGTAAGCTGAAGCTTGTGTTTAGTCAAAACCTATCTGAAGAGAACAACTGAAATGAACAGAAGGTCCCAGAAAGATTTCTGCACAGATTTCCGAGACCAGCCCAGAAGGAACCTTTGCAGTGTCTCTGGGCTGCACGTTTTCCAGTGCAGCACTATAAACTTGTTAAACACCTCTCCACCATTTTGCATTAAAGTAGGGATTTAACCTCTCTATCTTTTATCGAAACTATACTGTATTGTCCCAGAATACAACGCAACTTTGAGAATATCAAATGTGCCCGACAAGATTCAAATTTTTAGTACTTTGCCAGTTACAATAATGGGTGAGTTATAGCTCTGCAATTCAGTAACCAGCAAAAATCTTCCAAGAAATTCAATCGTACCAGCTAGACAGACACAGATAACATTAGGGAAAGTTTATTTCAGAGCCTCCTCTGACTCTGCTCTCTACAGCTTTTTTTCCCCTCTGCCTTCACTCATTTATCATAGTCTGCTCCCTCTACTTGAGTACCTCTCCTACTTCTGCCTGTGATTTTACTCGGTTGATTGGAGTTGGTATTTTCCCCCAAGTATCGGTACTTGTAAAGAACTGGTAAGATGAAGTGCAGGTTAGGTGTGTGAAAATACAGCAATTAAAACTTGACGATTTAAAGAGATGATACCTATGTTTTTAATTTGTCCCTCATTGTCTTAACACAAAACACCATCACCACCCCCAACTTCAAATGTTTCCTTTTAGGTATAATTTGAACTAGCAGAAACTACTTTACATCAGTGCATTGAATGCTGTGGTGTTTCAGCTATGCCAGCACAACTATTGCAGTAAAACATGCATGTCTAGACAAGCCCTTTGAAAACTGCTGTAAAACCTGTTTAGGTCAAATCAGCCAGGTTTCTACGGGTAAAAAAAACAACCAGTGTCTCTTGCAACAGCAAAGCACATAAGTACTGCTATTTTATTGCAATTTACTCAATTCAGGCGCCAGATGGTTTTAGAGAGAAGTAACAACCAGAACCATTACCAATTCTGTGCATCTGTTTGCTTTATAGCATAGTTCTGACCAGGTTTGCTCTTCTACTAGACTTTAAATGAAATCTGAGGCCAGTGGTAACTGTTGGGCTGAGACCAACTGTATGAGGTTCA
>NW_009600572.1:0-1454 GCF_000690535.1 Cariama cristata
CCCCAGCCCAGGGGCCGCTCGCCGGGTCCAGGGCTGCCCGCACCCCGCAGCCGGCCTCAGCGGGCCCCCCTTCCTCACTGCGAGGATGGGGGCAATCTGCAGGGAAACGGGTCCGAAGCAGTAAAAGGCTGAGAAGAGACACAAGTGCAAGCCACCCAGTGCTAGCTGAGACGTTGCAGTAACGGTTCAGTGGCAAAGCTTGTACCGAGCACTCAAAATCAGAGCAAAGAGACCGAGTTGTCAGTACGTAGCAACAAGGTTCAGGGAAGAGGGAATGGACAAGCTGAGCTAAAAGGTTTAGGCTATCTTAAACTTAATGAGGGCCTGTGATTCACTCGCATACCTGGAACTGAAGCAGGGAATACCTTCAATTAGGAAGAGTTCACAATAGGACTCAACGGTTAAACTTTGTTTGAAATTAGAGCAAAGAGACCGAGTTGTCAGTACGTAGCAACAAGGTTCAGGGAAGAGGGAATGGACAAGCTGAGCTAAAAGGTTTAGGCTATCTTAAACTTAATGAGGGCCTGTGATTCACTCGCATACCTGGAACTGAAGCAGGGAATACCTTCAATTAGGAAGAGTTCACAATAGGACTCAACGGTTAAACTTTGTTTGGATCTTTTTCTTTTTTTAAACCAGAGTGTACATCGTTGTTAACTGACACTACTCAAAAGGCACAGCACGCTGCAATTCCAGCTGCAGCAAGCAGAGAAACAGGCAATGCAGGCCAGAGAGAGAAAATAAGGCTTAAAAGCAAATTTTAAAAGAACATTTTGAGACTTTTTTTTTTTGCCTTGGCCGTGGCACAGAGTCACACAAACAGTGGGAGCTACACAACAGATTGGTTTTTCGCTGCTGGCTGTCCCAGCTCACCCTCCCCTGCACCAGCTCCAGTGTTTTTGTGCCTCTGGGCTGAACTGCTTCTGTGTTAAGTCAGCAGAAAATGAAGCCAACAAAAAGGGCAATAGGTTTCCACCGGGATGTCATGCAAAAACAGTTGAGCACGGGCTGAGAAAGGAGACAGGCTTAGCTGCTCTGGCAACACAGGCTCAGTCTGATTAGCTAGTGCATCCACAGTAGCTCTACTGGCACCTTAAAGCTCCAGATGAGGTTATAATATTATAAATAATTATTTCAGCAAAACTAGCACCTTATGCGGCATTATCTCATCTTCGCCCTGTCACACATATAACTGTTTGCCCAGGCACTGTCTGGGAGGGGAAGGAAGGGGAATTTTTCTGTTGTAGTTGTTTTCAATCGAGACCAACTCTCCAGTTTAGTTTAGCATGTACGAACAGGTGTGCTGGCAAACATGAGGGGTTGCACAGGACTGGAAACAGGCAGCTGGAGGACAGAGGCTGCTTAAAATAAAATAAAAAAAATAAAAAAGAGTCTGTATCTGTAAAATTGTGGTGCAAATTCAGGCCACGCTACTCTCCTTAGTACTGTCTACA
>NW_009600573.1:0-15782 GCF_000690535.1 Cariama cristata
CCTCCTCGCAGCTGGGGCGGGGTGAGAAGCAGAAAAGGTCTTGGCTCTGTGTAAGCCCTGCTCAGCAATAGCTAAAACATCTCAGCACTATCAACATCGTTTCCAGCACAACCCCAAAACACAGCCCCATACCAACCCACGACTATGAAGAAAATTAACTCTACTGCAGCCAAAACCAGCACGTTTATTTAGCTTCCTTTGGAGAATTATGCGAGAGCTAATAAGACATTATTTAAAATATGACATTTAAAGAGCTTGCCTAGGAAAACCAACCCTGCAAAGGACTGGTTTTCAGAGCAGCAGTTGCTCTGAAATATTTTTCTTGGAAATTAGAGAGAGCTAAGGGACTTTAATGGCCATGCTGTTACTCACTTTTTATTGCCTATTATGCCACTTAAAATCCTCATAACAGGGTACCCTTATTGTTCCAGGGTATAATCTCTGCCTGGGGAGCAGTATCGCACAACAACAGTAATTTTAAAATATCTGTTTCCTAAAAGCCTGACCCAAAGCCCATCAAGGTCCCACTGATTTCTGGGAGCATCAGAACAAAGCCCCAGGCTGGCTGTAGGGTGCCACCACCGACCTGGTTCTGGGGAGCCGTGCCAATTGCTCTGACTAGCAAAGCAACTAGATTAAAGAAAAATACAACCCTACAGTGCCTAAACACTGCACAACTTGTCTTCCCATAATCCAAAAACATAATTCGGGTGGAAAAGAAACAGTATCATAATTTCATATGGTCACTCAGATAGATGGAAAGTCTGCTGTAGTTTCTGTTCACGTTAGATAGAGCCAGATTAGCGGGCTGTACTCACAGCAATCAATCACCTGCTCAGCTTAAAGGCTTCTCAGGTTTTGAGACAGGCTCTGCCAGACCTGTACTTTCAATCAGCTGCTCACTCAGCCAGGCAGAAGTTAGAGCCTATCGTGGCTAATTGAGCGGAGCTTTGCAAAGAAATCAGCCGCGGATACTCTGGCATTTGCCGTGCTTCATCCTGAGCTGCATCTGTGCCCTGTGTGAAAAGCCCACGGATGCCAGGGGAGTCACGCTGGCATTCGCTCCTCTCCGCACTGGATGAGCTCCCGGGCTGAGGTCCATGCCGCTCCTGGGGGCCCCATCCTGGCTTGGCTCATGGAGCTCACACCAGCACGCAGACCTCTGGCTGGATGCGGAGGGGCCCTTGGGGTGAGCAGAACTGCTTTCCTTCGGATATGTTGATCCAAACTTTAGTTGTCTATACCTCTCCGTTATTCAGGGATGGAGTTTTTGTTCACTTTTTTTTTCTATTAACCTTTAAAGTTAACAAAGCGATTGTCCCCGAATATCTCCAACGATGAGGGGCCCAGCAGGCTTCCTCCTTTGCTCGCTGCTGCTGATGGCCCCCCATTGCAGAGAGATGGCTGCCGAAGACATCCAGTCCGACCCCAAAACGCCATGTGCCAACTGGATGGGAGGAGCACCTGGCTACCCTGGCCACAACGGACTCCCCGGCCGGGATGGGAAAGATGGAAAAGATGGACTAAAGGGAGAGAAAGGAGAGGAAGGTTGGTGAGGACCAGGGGGGTATGTCAGTGCTGGAGCCCGTGAGTAGCCCCAGCCCTGGCAGGTCTCATGTCTGGTGGGTCCATGCCTGATCTTTGTCCAGATGGCTTTTGAATATCTCCAGGGATGGAGATTCCAAAACCCAAGTCAAAGAGTTTGGTCTGGAGGTTTTTTTCCCAATTAATGATGGTTTTTTTCAAACATGCTGCTCTCGGCATCTCTGCATACAGCCGGGGGGCTGAGGGGGCTTTCCACTCGCTGACTCAGCTCATCGAGGGTATTGAGGTCATCAAGCCTTTCCTCAGTTTCATGCTGCTGAGCAGATCCTCACACCACAACCCCCTCTGCATTTCGGGCCAGGGGGCAGCAGCTGCTGGCACAGCGCAAACACAACTCCCCGTCCCCACTCTGTCCCCCAGGTATGCAAGGTCCCAAAGGTGACCAAGGCGAAATAGGAGTCCCAGGGCAGGAAGGGACAAGAGGATTTCCCGGATACCCAGGGCAGAAGGGGGAGAAGGGTGAAGGTGCCTTCGTCTACCGTTCTGCCTTCAGCGTGGGGCTGACAGAGCGAGCCCCCCACCCCAATGTCCCCATCCGCTTCAGCAAGATCTTCTACAACGAGCAGAGCCACTACGACCCCAGCACCGGCAAGTTCCTCTGCAGCATCCCTGGTACGTACTACTTTGCCTACCACCTGACGGTCTACCTGACGGATGTCAAGGTCAGCCTCTACAGGAAGGACAAAGCGGTGATCTTCACCTACGATCAGTTCCAGAAGAACAACGTTGACCAAGCGAGCGGCTCTGTCTTGCTGCACCTCAGCTCTGGGGACGAGGTCTGGCTTCAGGTGTACGGGGAGGGTGACAACAACGGCGTCTATGCCGACAACATCAACGATTCCACTTTCATGGGCTTCCTCCTGTACCCAGACCCAGATGTCCACTAAAGCAGGGGGTGCTGGATGGGAAAGGACGAGGTGGCTTAACCCCAGACAGAGTCCTGGGGCACTGGCGCTATGGCTATGCTGTATTTACCAGAAAACTGCCTTTTCTGGGGGCAACAATTACCAAGGGTGGGCTCTGTCTCCTGTGAAAAAATCAGTGAAGTTATACATCAGTGACTTCCATGGGACCAAGAGTTCACTCCTACCTCTGCTCTTGCTCTCCTTGTGGAAACCTGGGCCCAAAGTCAAACACCACTCCTGCAACATCATGAAAGATTAACTCTCAAGATGGCCTAACTGTTTTTTAAATTTAAAGGTGATAAGAGAAAAATTGGTTACATTTAAATATCACATTCTAAATTTCCCTTTTTTAACCACCTGAATTCATTTCTACCTATGGTACACATTTTAGCCAGCATTTTAAAATTTGAGTAGAAGAGGGAGAAGACTTTTCAAGAAAGCCACCTCTGCCCTTGTTTTCAGCTGGAACAGATGGCTCCATCTTTTCCATCGTAACTCCCCATCGTATTAGGGCCTTTGACTTCCACCCATGGTTTGTTGTCTCCCTTCTTTAGCCCAGATCTTTGAATATATTCAGATTATTAACTTTCATTGATTTTAGTCCTTTGATTTTCCTTTTATGTTTATCCCCTATTGTCATCTTTAGTATAGACAGCATGTTCATTTAGGGCAGGGATCTTCTCTTTTGATTTGTCTGAAAAGCCTTATGAACGTCAGTGAGGCCGCACAACAAAAGTGGCCCACTGACTGTGTGGTTTTGGGGGTCTTGATGTGATCACAAATGTGTTGGCCGCACAGTTGTGATGCTCAGAAATGCCAGCAGCTCCCCTGCAAACACTGTGCCTGATGGCAAGGCAGAAGGTCCCTCAAGGCTCCCACGCAGAGGGGACCTCAAGGTGGAGGCGTCCCTTCCCAAATCACTCGCCAGGTGCTGGAAATGATGGCACGAGTACTTGTTCAGCCCAGGGGCCACCAGCATGGGGTACATGAGCAGCATCTCTGTTTCCATCTGCAAGCTGGCAGGATCCTGTCCCATCTCCTCTCTGAATAGCTCCCAAGTGCAGTCAGAAGTTGAGATCTAGCAACTGTCTTTCTGCTTTTCCACGCTGTAAGTGTGCCATAAGCAATGGTTTGCACACCAGCTGGGCAGAGCTTCAGGTGGTGGGGCAACCTCCCATGTTGAGTGGGCTCCTGGGATGAACACCCCCAGGACCTGCCCCAGCTCTTGGCAAGGATACCTTAATGGGGGAAGAGTATTAAGGCTGGGATTAGCAGCAATCCCATCAAACTGCTCTCCAAGGAGCTTGCTTGACTTTTAGCTAAAAGAGGATTTGATGGTTTCTCAGATATGTTCAAAGATGACTCCCATTAAGCTTCAGAACAAGCTAACACAGATCAGAGCTAATGCATTATTACAAGCACAAAACAGCATTAAGAGCTTCAACTGAAATTACTTCCAACAGCAGCATTTTCTACACTCCAGTGAACTACTACATTACAAATAGTAACAACAATAAAAAACTCTCTCAATAAGAATGCTTCCACATCTTTGTATGCGTCATTAGGAAGGATTTGAAAGGACATTCTCCTAGCCTCACCAGGCAGCCCAGGATTAAAAAAAAAAAAATTTTTTCCAGCAAGGTGCTGGAACCCTGGGCTGGCACACAGAGGGACACCCCCCTTTTGGTTTCCCAAGAAACTCACCATCCTCTCTAGCTTTCATCAAGGCTTCGGCATCTCACCACTTCACACTGTATTGCCTCCTTTTTGGATGAGTTCTGTTTTCCAGAGTGTTTCCCCAAACCCACTGTGCCTGAACCCACCCTGATCGGCCAGCTAGAGAGGCCCTCGGCTGGCCCAGGAGGCTTCAAGCATACTGGATTTAGCAAGGGCCAAACTGATGCTCAGTCTGG
The DNA here is from genome assembly GCF_000690535.1 of Cariama cristata. Classification (NCBI taxonomy): domain Eukaryota; kingdom Metazoa; phylum Chordata; class Aves; order Cariamiformes; family Cariamidae; genus Cariama; species Cariama cristata. The sequence goes on from NW_009600573.1 coordinate 4,424, forward strand.
TCATGTTGAATTCGGAGAGCTGGGAAAAATCCTGCTCCTATTGTGTGAATTAACAGGAAGGGAACAGGGAAAAGAAAAAACAAACACAAAAAAATCCCAAACCCCAAAACTAATCCATAAAGAAAAGGAGATTTAAAAATGCAGCAGCTGCTGGATCAAATGGCGTAAGAGGCTTAAATTGAAAGGAGCAAGTCAGAGCTTTTGCGGTGTTTTTTTTCAAATATTTTCAGATGGATTTTGTGAAGGCAGGAAAAATTGAAACAACTGAAGTGCTAAGAGGCATTTTGGATAAACACTAGGAGGAAACAGTAATTTAAAGGCTAGTTCCCAAGAGGCAGCCCAACCAAATTATTCCTTTCCTTGCTGCCACGCAGCAGGAGCAAATACGCTTACAGTTTTATCCTGTACACCAGAACTCGGAGGCTTTCACACTGCCACGCACATCGATGCCGTGTGCTTTAAGCCAGGGCAGAACCCAGGATTTCTTAGCACCCTCCGCAACTGCCCGGTCACCAGCGTGACCCATATCAATGTGACTTCCACTCAGGGTAACAGCATCTCCACCTCAAGTCACCATGGCTGTATTGCAAGAAACACAGCCTGTGTTAGCAACTGGGGGACTGGAGCATGCTGGCCCTTATGGGAAAGCCTTGTTCAACCACACATGCTTGCTTGTCCTCCACATAGAATCATTTAGGTTGGAAAAGACCTTTAAGATCATCGAGTCCAATCACATCATCCCAGTCGGGATGCTCGCAGGTGCCATCAGACCTTGTGGCAGATGACCCAGGAGAGACCCAGGGCCACCATCAACTCCTGGTTGGCCTCCTGGCCACCGTGGCAGCGGGCTACATGAAGGCCCAAAACAAGTCCCACAGCAGAGCCCCAGCTTGGAAGTCCTTGTTTCAAAGCCCGGCTCTGGTTTTGGTCCTGGGTCTTCCCCTGTCCCCACCATCATAGTGGGGGAGGTTCGGGGTTGTGTCACCTAATATTGCAGTCACTACTACAGTCATATATGAGCAGGATATGTGTCCTATAGGTACACACATGCACATTATCACAGACCACGAGATAACAAAGCTCCACAAGAATGCTGTATATTAGTAAATAAGGTCTTTTATCTTATTTAATCATTAAACAAATAGCCTCTTTATCACCCTGTAAGTGGCTTTTCCAAACTGCCCCATGAGCAGCAGCCTCACGCACAGACACCTGCCTCCTTGCACGCTGCTGGGAACATCGAAACCAGGGTCGGGGGGTTGCAGCGCTCTGCTCCCCGGGAGCATCGCGCAGGAGTTCAGCACCCAAGGTGTTTGGGGACCCTGGCTCCAGCCCGGGGAGCTGCAGGGCTGACACCACGCTGTCAGGGCAGAAGTCAGGCTGCTTGCTGAGGGGCATATTTGTTTCACCAGAAATAGATACAGAAAAATAGGAACATGGCTTCCCTAGAAAGCACCCCAGTTGTTCCTCAGTCGCTGGGCTGATGAGCCACCACCCCATGCTCTCTCACTGTGGGGACACGGGGACCTCATCTCTGTTCCTCCCCATGACACTCCCACTGTGGTCTTTGACTTGCAGCGAGGTATCTCATGTAAATACGTTCAGCAAGTAACCTCTCCCAAACCCTGCCCAACACTCCAAACACAACCATGGCAAGTCATATGGAAAATATGTGCTATGACGAGCACAAGTACTGTCGCCTCCGTAAGCAGCGAGGATGCATAAAGGAAGGGGCAGCCCGGTTCATGCAGGATCTGCCTTTACGAGTACAGCATACCCTTTCTAGGCTTTTTTATTAAGAAACCCCTGTAAACACAGTAAGACAAAGCACTTGGGAAAAGTTTTAAAGAAAGCCATTAAGGCAGCACTGCTCTGTGTACTGGCTTTTCTCCCTTCTCACAGCCATAAATACTGACACACAGCTTTGCCATGATACTCACCCTCTGGGATGTGAGCGCAGAGACCCCCTTCCTCCCAGCTCCCTGCTTGGGCAAGGATGCTCTGTGCAGGGTACCCACATCACTCATGCATGTCCCAGCCAGGCACCTCAAAAAACAGCAAATGACCGACCAGCCCCCCGCTGCATGGAAATAGGAGTCAAAGCCCTCCCTTTAGGGATTTGGACTGTTTTATGAAGTCTTTCACCTCAAACCCCTGTAAGATTCTTGCTCTACAGAGCTCAGCTAAAGACACACATGCACTTACCTTGCTAGCAGGCACCAAATCCCAGTTTAAGCCACTATTCACCCAGAAAACCAGTTTGCACCCCCAGGAGCAGCAATCAGCCCCCTCCCAGCTCTCCCCTAGGAGAAATGCTCCCAACAGAGGCTCAGCCCATCAGCAAAGCAAGCACAGACACAGGGCAGGGCAGGCAGAGAAGCACCCACCTCGCAGCAAACACACCTCTGCCCCGCCGCAGCCAGCGTAGAGCCCCGAACCCCCCCTCAGCCCCTCTGTTACTGCCTCCTAAGGCTGCCCGGCCCCGGCCCCTGCCCCTCTCTGCGTGCTGGGTCTCAACAAGCCAAAACTGTGCTGACAAGCTCCAGGAGCAGCAGCTGAGCATGGCCAGCAATTGCCCTACGAGGCTGCAAGCACCATGGGGGGGTCCTTATAGCCCAGGAACCAGCTGAATCCCTGCATGTGGTACAGATATCAAACCTCCACTCCTCTGGCTTTGCCATGCCAGGGGCACACAGCCAGGTTGCCCACGGTAGCCCAAAGGCAGGGAGGTGCAGGCACCACAGTGGCCTTGTCCTGCTTTTAGGGGAGAGCTGCAAATAGCATTTGGGATGCTAAGGAGGACCTGGGAGACAAGCTCAAGGGAGTTCCTAATGAGTCCAGCCTTTTTCCATTACTGAGTTGCTGTGGTTTTACTCTCCCTCCAAGAAAGCTAGGGAGCGACTTTTTACAAGGGCATGGAGTGCTAGGACAAGGGGCAAGGGCTTTAAACTGGAAGAGGGAAGATTTAGATGAGATATTGGGAAGAAATTCTTCATGGTGAGGGTGGTGAGGCAGTGGCACAGGTTGCCCAGAGAAGCTGTGGCTGCCCCCTCTCTGGAAGTGTTGAAGGCCAGGTTGGCTGGGGCTTTGAGCAACCTGGTCTGGTGGAAGGTGTCCCTGCCCATGGCAGGGGGGTTGGAATGAGATGATCTGCAAGGTCCCTTCCAACCCAAACCTTCCTATGGTTCTGTGAAATTCTTGTGTTACTATTGCAACAGCTGTGGCTCACTACTTTGAATTACAGACATATGTAATGCCATTGTTTACTTTAAGTTCCCTTGTAATTTTTTTCTTGGCAATATGTAATACTCATGCTTAAGGAAGACTTTGGGAATTATACTTGAGCCTAGTCAACCAGATACATGCAGAAGCTGTTTTTCTCTCATGCTTCAAAAACCTGTGGGATGGGAAAAACTGGCCAAAACAGGCACATATCCAAGGCCTGGGCAGGCTCCTGCGGATCGCACAATGCTTTGAACATACAATTATCTCATAACAAAAGAGCCAAGAATGACACTGACATGCTGAAAGTGCACAGAATCACCTGCTCTCCAACAAATTTAAATGTTTTAGTTTGTCAGGATTGATTAAAAAACAATAGACACCTAGTACAAAGTTAGGTCTCACTATTTACTGCCTCTCTAGCTGTGGCAGGTTTAAATGGATGGTTTTCCCTTTAGAAACTAATGTACTGCTGCAGGCACATAAATAGGATGCCCCTGGGCATAAACATCAGCAGTAGCCCCTATTAGATAGCAACCAGTATGATGAAGACACAAAGAATGAGGCCTTATTTGCTGCTTTGTAATTAGGGCAGGTTATAAAGAGAGTACTCAACTCCTTTGATCTTGACAGCTGCATTTGACTCTTCCCTCCCTGTACTGCTGCTCAAAGAAAGACAGCAGGAAGGCAGCACACTCTCTTGAAGGCAGAAAGCGAGAACACTCCCCCATGAAAGATTTAAGTCACAGCACTAACAATTAGGGACAAATAAGTGTGGCTACAGCTGGAGAGACTGGCCAGTCTCATCCAGCAGGGAAACCATCTGTGAAAGCACCCATGGCCCTTTTAAACACAATTATAGGCTGATCCTAATTGTGCCTCAACCATGTGTAATTGCTTGTGCCAGTAATTAATTGGAATACAAATAGCAGCTGCACTAAACCATGCAGAGCTACAAGAAAGAGATAAATCGGTTGCAAGACTTGTATTTATTTGTGAAGCATAAACTCACTAGAGACGTTTCAGCATGGAAGAAGGCAGAGGGATTAGGATAAAATCCTACATTTAGCTATTCAGCCATTGTACTTCCATGCAGGAAATGCCATCGATTTAAGGTTTACCCTTTGAAATACTCTGGAGGAAACCAATCCTGCACATACCCAGGCTGTGAGCAAGGCTGCCAAGTGTTTTTATGACGTTTGTACTAGATGTAGGTACATAATGAAAAGACTCAGTCTGCCATGGGATTGTAAGTCAGCAAACCCACCCTCAGCTCATCCTTAGACTCATCCCAGGAGACCAGCCCAGCACACCACCACTGCTCTGCAAGGACAGCTGTGCAACCTCCTTACGTGCAGGTGCAGTGTGTTACTCTCCAGCCAATCCAAGGGGAAGGAAAGGTTTATTCCCAAGGAAATGAAAGCATTAAACATCAACATCTATTTCTTCCCACGTGGCATACCAGGGGATTCCCACCCACAAGGCAATCTGTGGGATCCCTCCAATAACAGAAAGCAGGACAGATTTACGGAGAGGTATCAGGAAGGGAGGTAGAGCCCATCCCCCTTGAAGCCCCTCTCTAAATCCCTTACAGTCCGGCAGGGAAGGACAGGGGCTATGAACCAACACACCCAGCTCCCTCCCATCCCCTGGGCACCTGTGAAAACAGTGCTCTGCCCAGGAGAGTCAGGACAGCACAGCTTCTCCACTGCCTTGACAGCGATTCCTAGTAAAGCCATTCTAGTTCCATAACACCCTTTGATTCCTGTTTTAAGGCCAAAGTGGATCTGTCATCCCAGATGAGGTAAAACAGAGAAGTGGAATTCCCACACCACAGTACCTGTATCCCAGCAATGCAGAGGCAACTTCAAAGCAGCAGGAGACCTGACGACCACAGCGGCACATTGCTCAGCAAGCTTTATCGGGAGGTGGGAGCAGGGGCACACTTTGAGAAGGAACCTGTCCGACAGGACAGAGTCACAGCCCAACGACAACAGGAGTCCCGTCCGCAAGTGTCCTCGCCAAAGCGTCCTCCGCTGGGCTGGTGGGGCTCCGAGACTCCTCGGTGGGGGCAGCTCCTCTCTGTACCAGGGATGCTTTGTCACATTCCGTTATTGATATGTATTCCCTTGCTCAGTCACCCACCTCAGTATGTGACATTCTCAGCTGTATGTCCGTTTATTCACAACAATATACAAAATGCAGTCTTCTCTCTCAAGAGGTTGTAAGTTTACATGAGTTCATACAAGACTATGTAAGGGTTGTACATACATGTCACAGCTACAGACCAGGTAGTACAAACACAGCTAAGATTAGGGTGGACTGGAAATTTGCCACATGCAAATTGACTTTTCCCTAAGAAAGAAGCAATCACCAAAAAGGCCCTATTTGCCAATTTCAAAAGCTTTAAAAGACACTGCCCCTCTCTCTCCCTCTGCTCTGAATTCCCTGTAGTAGCTTGAGAAAAAGGTTATAATTCGGGTCAGGATTTTGACCCTGCTGCTTGGCAAAGGCCAACTGGCACAAATAGAAAAGGAAAACTAAAAAGAAAAATAAATCTGGAAGTAAAAACATGGAAGCAAATCCTTGCCCTCAAAGCCACCCCTGCTGCCAAGGACTGACTTGCATTGTGCTAGTGCTTTTCCAAAAGAGCCCTGATGTGACACCCACCACGGACAGAGGGACTCGCAGAGAACAGGGCTGCACTGTCATCGTCCCAGCATGTTCAGCACACAAAAACAACTGCACATTGAGAGCAGGAAGATGACTGCCAGCTTCCCAACACCCTGGGGAAGCAGGAAGAACTCAATTTATTCATCTAAATCAATTCTTTCTTTATTGAGAATACTTTCCACTTCAATTATTGAAGCAAAATATTAAAAAGAAAACCTTTTAATTCCCTGGAAGTTAACCAAGAAAAAAACCCAAAACAACCAAGGAAAACCCACTACACTACCACGCTACGTCTGAGCTTGCCTATTCTTGCCCACATGAAGAGCAGTGGAGCACTGGATTCTCCTGTTAACCTGGCAGCCAGCTCAGAAGCAGCATCGCAGAAGTATCACGCACAGATGACAGCCAGCTTCCTTTAGCATGGTAACTTTCTCTCCCTCACAATGACTTGATTATTTTCAGCTCAAAATAGATCGCACATTCTTAATTCCTAAGAATATACTGTGACAGCTAGCAGTTTCCTGCAAACAGAGAATTGGCCTTGTGAGAGTATTGAAGGGAATAGGCTAACATTTAAGTGTTTTGAAGCTACTTCTTTCATCTGTGCAGCACAACTGGCTACAGCCCTTCTAAAGCATTTTAGTACTCGGGACCTCATCCTGCCAAGACTCAAGCAAAAGGTCAGCTTTATACATTGCCAGCCATCCCACTGAAGTCAGTGGGACAATTCATGGCACTAACCTCGGTACTTCCATAAATGTATTCAGACTACAGCCTTTATTTGGACATTGAAATACTGAGTAGTGCCCAGCAGCTGAAAAAGTAATCTACATCACTCTAAATGTATCCAAAATGCTGCTATAACAGGCTCATTCATTCACTCAGAAACACCTATTATGACTTATGTCAATCTCCACAAAAGGTACAGGAATCAAAGTGCAATAAACAAAATGGCCAAGGCAGACAAATGCCCTTTAAATCAATTCTTATCGGGAAATAATCACAAGATATGAAAGTCTAATAAGAGGATGATTGTCCACAGACTAATTAGACTGAAAGGCTTGACAAATGATGACGCAGAAACAATGTGAAGCTGAAGGGTATTTTGTTCTTCATGTAAGCCTTTCCATATTAATAATGTCCCAAAAGGGACCTAATCAAACTACAGTTCCCCATGAAAGTTCTTACACATTGACAGCCCTCTGGAAAGATGAAGCTACATACACACTCCTTACCTAGTCTCACTGTGAAGGACAGCACTTCATACTCCAGACAGCTACAACATATGTACCTTCGGTATCACCCCACTCCAGCTCTGAAGAACATTCCTTTCATTTCACTTCATCCCGAGAGAACAAACCCACACCAGATACCAGATTTAAATGCAAGCTTAGTTAGCAGCTGGGAAATAATACCAAAGAACCACCTAGTACTCACAGTAGCTACAGCCAGAGTGGTATCAGCTGCACACCAAGGCAGTTCATGAAATTCAGCAGCTTTCTTCATAAGGAATTTTACTAACCCAAACACTTTTACACACCACACAGAGTAAGTTCCTTCCCCAGACAGGCATACCATACTTCCCAGGTGCCAGCAGTACTATTTATGCTGCTTTTTAAACATGAAACACTGATATTCTGGAAAGCTTCACAAAAAGGTGTCAGCTATACCTACCTTGAATGGGTACCTATATCCTACCAGGATGAAAACTCTTGAGTTTTAGGCTGCACTGGACCCATGAGCATTATTTGCCCTCTACCCAGTTTCATGAAGATAGGTTCCATGTTTTGATCAAGCAAGATGACATTACAAAACTAGAACTACTCACCATTAGCACCTTCAAACCAACACTTCTCCTTTTAGAGATGTCCAGAACCTGTGAACACCATTCATACCAAAGAGCAACTGTTGCAGATGGATTTGTATCACAGAATATACTCCTGCTGCAGTGATCAAAGTCAAGGGTCAAGTTTCTTACAACTTAAGGAAGGCAAATGAAAAACAAAGAAGTCTGCGCAAAACATGGACAAGGAAGTATTCCAAAACGAAGGTGACCATCTTGAGGAATCTGGGCATCAGCAAAAAGCAAAACAAAGCAGACAAAAGAACAGAGGAGGAGAGTTGCTTCTTAAATCTATTATTTCACCTTTTGCACCTGGCCAGAATGCAGCCTCCATTTACTGGCAGCAGCTTATTTCTCAAAGTCTAGTTTGGAGAAAGCACAGCACCAAAGCTAGAAACAGTCCAAACACTGTCACTATCACTCAGTCAAAATGTTTACATTGGTTTCAATGAGGAAAGCTCGAAATCCCTGTCTCTAAGCAAAGCGAGCACTAAAAAGAGAAAGGAGACTGCCTCAGTAAGACTGATCCTTCAGGGACACACTGCAACAGCAAACACTAAGCAGAGTAAATGTCAGAACGCTGATTTAACATAACACTGCATGATGAAACAGAGGATGTTGAGAAATCCACAGGAACACAATAAAAAGATACCTAAGTCCTACTGTTCTTATTGTGCTTACATTTTTAAGCTCAGGGGCCAGTATATTCACTGTTACATTTAAAATTTCCTTTTGTAAGGCAAACCCAAGAAACAAACATGTAACAGAAGTATGAAAGGAAAGGGTTTCACTCCAGGTGAAATGTAAGTACTGTGAAGTCTTTAAAGAAAGATCAGTCGTAGTATTATTTTTGTGATCACATTTATGGAATACAGACAGCACTTAAGATTAGACAGGATTAAATTCTTGACTCTGAAATAGTATACTAAAAACTCACCTGTTCCTTTCATTCTGGGATTTCACTTTGGTCATTGAGCAGTGCAAAATCAAACATTTCTAAAAATGTCCTGAAAACCTGTGTCAAATCTGAAATAAGATCTAACAGACCAATTCATATACACTATAGCTGTAAGTATGAATAATTACATTACCTGCTGCAGGAGAAAAGAATCCTAAAATTCTTTTCTTTCTATAGAGTACAATTTCAAGAATGAAATAATTTTTAAAATCCAAGCATTCCCATGGCCCAGCAGGGCCAGAACATTTCTCTGCTTAAAATATCAAGATAAAATTACCACCTTTTATTGCCATGCTTCCTAAATTGAAAGTTAAGTACTGATGGTAGCTGAGTATCTATCTTGAAAAAGAAGACAACACACACTTCTTAGTGTGACTGGCAAATGAGAGTCATACTATTCATAACAAGCAACTGTCTTAGCCCTAGATAACCCTATATTGTGGGATGAACAAAACGTTTCCAGGCAGCAATATGTCCTGCCGTGAATCTTTATATAATATCCAAAAGTAACAGTGAATGATTTAATTAAAAAAAAATTCTCTAAAGGAGTTCAGAATACAGTAAGATCTACTTTCAAAGTACATCCCAGAGAGGTTTTTTTGTTTTGTTTTCACTATTTTATTGAAAGAACATATCAGCAAGTAAAATTTTAAGAAAAATCTACACACAGCTTCCTAGAAATAACAGTCCACAATTCCTTCCTCAGTTATCTTTAACCATCTGGTTCGCATATTCCCCAACCAGCTTATACAGGTTTTCCTCCACGCCACCCCCTCCCCCCATGATTTTCCCATTTTGATTATTTTAATAAATAATGGACACCACAGGCGATCCTAGAGAAAAATCCACATCTCAGCACTGCACAGCTGGACAACTAAGTTCACTGGATGTCATCATCATCAAAGAGATCTTCAAAATCTAGTCAGAAAAATAAGATAAGGTAAAATTAACCTTAAGGGTTTCAACTGTTATACAATGCACATATTCAAGTACAGTTGCTCATTATTTGGATTAAAGACAGAAATAAAGGCAAATTAAGTGAGAGTTACTGCAGCACCAGTTACTAGAAATGTAACATCAGGGTGGGAAGAGACAGGGAAGAAAGGCAGGCAGAGCCACATAGCGTTCTCTACCACACACAAATTAAATTGCTTCACTTGTACAATACAAGCTTTGCAATTAAATTCATGAAAGCAAAGCAAAGTTTCAAAGGAGGGGCTTTTATAAACGCACATTAAGTAGCCATCACATTCAGAGTGGATCAATTGTCATTCCCAGACTCCAGAATGAAACAAGAACTAGCTTTATGCATGCAGCTAGTCTTAGATATAGCCACTCCTGCAGAATTCTGGCTTTAGGTCATAGTATCCAGGTACACACTTAGGAATTTTGCACATTGACATCCGCACTTGCGATTTGCTGTTAAAAATCCCCTCCTTAAACATTTCACTGCTGTGAAGGTGCTAATAATATTTAGCACCTTCTTAGCATTTAACTCTCAGAACTCCTCTCATTCAGACTAGTGAGATGTGGCCAGCTAATCACAGCTGTTCTAGTCATCGTTGGGAAGTACTCTTAACTACTCAGCTTTGTATCATCTTCATATATTGAGCATAAACTAACAACATAACCAAAACCAAGTCTTTATTCTTACAGAAGGCAATGTACAAGTGCCATACAATAAAACGGGGATTAATCCTCACTTAGAAGAGTACTAAACTACCAACAGAATACAACACCGCAACTTGATGGCAGAACTTTATGGAAATACCTACTCCTGAATATGTTGGCTCCAACAAAGAGCTAGGTCCCTCCCAACTTCTGAGAGTATATCAAAGTTGAACCTCCTTTTCCTCCTGTACTCTAAGTCCTGAGCAACATGAGAAACCTACTTCATTTCAGAATTAATACCAGTTTGTGACATCAACACCACCGCAACCACCAGATTTAATTACACATCTGAAATTCCCTGTTGAAATGTCTAAATACACTTCTTAAGAAGTATTAAAAAAACATCTTAGTAACCAAATGTAAGATGTTGTATATTCTAGCCCTAAGTGGCCAGACACATAGCTCTTCTCCTCTCTAAAAGCAGCTGTATATACTTATATGCACATAGGTGACTTTTAAATGCAGAAAGCATATAAAAAACAAAGTTTTATTTTGCTTTGGACACATACGCATGCACAGCTTAAGAGATTAAAGAATTATCTATAAATTGCTAACACTCAGAGACGATTTTGTAAAGTTCTGTCCACATTTTTATATGTACTCACACTGTTTAATATAAGCTATTTGTTATGCAAACAGCTCAAGGCACGTTTCCTTTTAGTGATTAACATGCTAAATCGTCTAGAAGCTCCAAGAAAGGAGAAATACGCATTATATTACTCCCACCTGCATCATTTAACACTGAAGCATTCTTACGATACCACTCACTAGAAGTGCGGTTAGTGAGAACTTCAGCGACTACCAGGCACCAAAGACATACTATTACAGAGAAACCAAGCGAGGTTTCTTTTTATAATCGTCAGTTTCTGCAGACGTTACCTAGCAGGCCCAAGGTGCTACCATCCCCGCCGGACGGGCAGGCGCCGCAGTGACCCCCTATCCCTCCAGACCCCCGGAGCGCGGTGGTCCTTACCGTTAAAGAAGTCGGCGTG
>NW_009600574.1:0-6576 GCF_000690535.1 Cariama cristata
TGTGGTCACTATGCCCAAGATGGCCTCCAGCCCCCACATCACCAACAAGTCCTTCTCTCTTCACAAACAACAGGTCCAGCAGGCACCTTCCCTGCTTGGCTCCCTCACCAGCTGTGTCAGGAAGTTCTCTTCCACACACTCCAGGAATCTCCTAGACTCATTCCTCTCTGCTGTATTGTTCTGGTAAGTCGAAGTCTCCCATGAGAACAAGGGCTAGCGATTGTGTGACTTCTCCCAGCTGCTTATAGAATATTTCATCTACCTCTTCATCCTGGTTGGGTGGTCTATAGCAGACTCCCACCCTGATGTCTGCCTTGTTGGTCTTCCCCCTGATTCTTACTCATAAATACTCAACCCTATCATCACCATCGTTAAGCTCTAGACAATCAAAACACTCCCTAACATACAGGGCCACCCCACTGCCTCTCCTTCCTTGCCTATCCCTTCTGAAGAGTTTCTGAATATTTTATAGCCATCCATTGCAGCACTTCAGTTATGTGAGACATCTGACCATGTTTCTGTGATGACAACTATGTCACAGTTTTCCTGCTGCAAATGGCTTCTAGCTCCTGCTGTTTGTTGCCTATGCTGTGTGTATTTGTGTAAGTGCACTTCGTTGGGCTATTGTTCCCACCACCTTTTTCAGGGGGAGAAACTCTAATTCCTGCATGACCATTCTCAGGCACTTCTATGGTTTCTAACTCATCAATGACCCTTGTTCCTTTGCTGCCGCATAGCTCTCCATCCCCTACCTCCACTGAGGCGGCAGACCCAAGGACCTCACTAGCATGCCATCCCACAAATATTGACATGCCACCCCCAGGCTTATCTCTGGCAAGCCTAGTTTTATCCCTTCCCCGTCAAATCTAGTTTAAAGCTCTTTCGATAAGCTTCAATGATAATGCAGATGATAATGCAATGATAATAAGATTTGATGATAATGCAAATAAATTATCAGGAAGTCATAGGAACTCTGAAAGGGATTCTGAGCAAAAAGATCCCATCTAATTTCAAATGGAGTCTTGTGAAAATTATCATCTCCATCTTTTATATGCATTGGTCTGTGAGGTGGGAGGCAGAAAGAGGAGAATAGACTTGGGTAAAACCAGTGGAAACCTATAGTTTAAAACTAAAATTTTGCATTAATTGTTGTTAAGATTTCATTTCTCCAATATTCTGCTTTGATATTGGTCAGTAAGAAAATTTGTAGGTGTTATCTAAGCTGTAGAAGAACAATACATTAAAATAAAATCTTTACTGGTGATTTTATGGTCTTCAGTTAATTGCAGCAAATGTTTACTCATGTATATTTCTGTTTGGAGTATCTACATTTAAATTTCAGCCAGGAACTCTCTCCATCAAGAAAGTGATGTTGTTTAATTATTAAGATACTTTGCAATGTGACATGTATAATAATATAATATTAACTCCTTTAGTCGTTCCCTACTGGCATTCATGTGAAAATTTAGATAAAGTTTGATCTATGTGAAATTTTTGCTTCAAAACCAGTAAGCAAGTAAAATTCAGGACGTATACAATTGTGCATTGCCACAACTGTGATATTAACTCGCTTTTTGAAAAAAAGAAGTGTACATGAGAAATCACGCAAATCTTCTAGGACAAACTTCCTTTCACCCTTCATTGTGTCATCTGGTTTTCAGACAGAGAAGAAACTTAAGCTGTTCTGCTTTGAAAATGGATTTAATTTTAACCCTGAGCTCAAATGAAAATCTGATATAAAAGCTTGTAGCTACATGTTACAAGAGATTTTTCTCATGAATTTCCAAGTTAAAAACTTCCATCTACTGGAGGACATGGAAATTCTTATAAATATATATATTTTGTTTTTCTGGAGCTGTGTTGTTAAATAATAGCTTCCTTCTACTGCTGTACTTCACTGCAGGTATGCATTTTGCTTGAGCCTGTATCATGGTAGACTTGTCACTGTGTTATGGAAAGGGGTTAGGCGTGCCATGAACTCTTTCATTATTATTTTTAGTGCTTACTTATACACTGCTTCTAGGGCTTGACATCAATGAGCAATATGGGTACACAGACTATAGAACAGCTTTAAAGTAACCAAGCCTTTTTTGAGTGTCTTATGAAATGATGTTGCCTCTCGAAACAAATCTGAGTTAGTCTCCTACTCTGTGGATGCAAGTCTTTGTTTTCCACAATAACTGATGTTCAAAGGAGCATTTCTGAAAAAAAGAAAAAATGCTGGCATTAATGTTGTTCAGGAACAATAATTTCCTTTGGTAGAAAGAGACAGAAATACAAGTGCTGTTAATAGATGGAAAACCTTTGGAGAAAGCAGGTGTTTTACTTTCTTGCCTTCTCCAGAGTCTTCTGGAAGTCCTTCTGCATCAGAGATTTCTGATCATGGCCTGCAGGGAAACACCCTTTTTGCAATTTGTGCAATAGTACTGTGAAGTGGTGCAGTTAGAAGGAGACAATTTCATCCCTCAGCAAAATGAGTTGTTCCAGACAATATCTGATTTGTTCCCAGGGCATTTTTGGGACGATTTGACAACCTCTCAGATACCAGCAGTATCTGAGATGCAGCTAATGGACCTTGCACCTAGAAAAGCAACATTGGCCTCTAAGCTTTTCACATTATCGCTAAGTCATAAGTGCAGTATTTTGTTATTGAGTAGGAAAATAGTTTTTGCTTTTTCTTACATTTTTGTGGCAGTTTTTGGTTTTATTTATTTACTGATAGTTTGACGTTGCATGCAGTAGAAATAAGCCTTTTGGAATTGGGGACATCTTGTATTGATGCACTGATAGCCCTTTAGAGTTGTAGTCTGACAGGTATGTGTCCTGAAGGAAGTTCTTTGTTCTGAAAGGTTGGAGTATACTGCCAGTTCTTAATTTCTTGTATCTGTTTGCATGGTGTCCCTGCTCTGCCCTACTTCCATCTGCCCAAAGGATAGCATCCAGCCAGCCCGTAAAAGGAGGTCAGGTCCTTCACCCCTCCACATTTACAGCAATGGTGAAATCTAGTTGGGGTATTTAAATCTATTGTTTTGTCAGGTTTATCGTGTTCTGAATGTGTTGACAAAAAGGCTCACAGAAGCTCTGCGTATTTGAAAGGAAGGAGAGAAAACTGTAGTCCCTTGGTAGAAGTAGCATGTGCCTGCCATGCACTCTGTCATTAGGCACTCTCTGATCTGCAGAAACTAGTTTTATGATAGTGAGTATTAGTTTATGGAGTAATATGGAATAGTAGTTCTTGCAAAATATTTGTCTGGCACTTTTAGAAATAAATATTTAAATCAATGATGACTTGGAAAGATCACGCAAATGTAAAATAGCTAAATCCAGTGTGACTTTATACAGTACTTCAGTATAAATTGCCTGAAAAAAAATTCCTTTGAAAGGTGAACATATTTTCAGGTTAACCTTCCTTCCCATCTTCATGCAGTAATTTTCATAAATGAATAAAAAACTGTATAAATATAGAAACTTGTGATTAATAAAATGAGTTCTAGTGTATCATAAGGAAGACATGAATTGGGCAGACTTTTACAGGTTCGATACTTAGCACCTCATTTTTATATTCTCGGGGCTGCAGAATGGCAGCAATGATTTCTTTCACTGGACTGTGCAAACTTGATAAACCAAACTTTGAAACTAAGGTCCTCTATGCCCAAAATACAGGATACAATATGAGTAAAATAATTCTTGACATGCAGAAAAACAGTATCAAGTGATAATCAAGCAATTAACTAAAGGACAACTGCAGCTTTATCCTGGAGATCAAGGGTATCTTACGATCTATCTGTTTATGTTTAGTAGCATTGGTTGTTTACAATCCTCCAGCATGTCATAATCTGATTTCTTTTTCTTTTCTCTAGATAGAAAACTCACCTTGTAAAAACAGGTATCGGTGTGTAGTATCATTGAAGAAAGGAGATTGTCTCTTAGGGAAAATCTTTAGCACTTGAAATCACACATGCAAACACTGCCATTGGAGTTGATCTATTTTGCAGTGACCTGTTGCAATGAATGAAATATTGAACCAGTGATTGCAAGTCCAGCTCCGCCATCCCTCATCTTCTCTTTAATCTAATTGCACAAAAGTCTTTGTCCTGTTTCAACAACAGGATGGACTGTAGACCACTAATATGTGGGAAGTGGCTGCTTATTTTAAAGAGGGGTGTAAAGCTGTGGGGGATGAAGAGACTTCATGCTCAGGTAGTGTGCTGCAGCAGGGACCTGAGAGCAATGTTATCGGGTGTGCGTCACTGCGAGCATCAGGTGTGCTTGGACAGGCTTACGGCAGCGTGGGGAAGGGGTCAGCTAGATTTGAAGCTGCAGATCACTTTTTTCTGCACATGTAACCACTTGTAAATATTGAATCATTTACAGTCTAATTCTGTGTTAATGAACAAAGACTGGCTTACTGATGTTATGCTGCAGTTTGGCCCTCAAAGTCAATACAAGGGAAACAGCTAGAGATTTTCAGTTAAAGTAATGATATTTTATAAATTGATTATTGATTAAGTTGGCACAATAGGGGTCTAGTTATGGCCTTGTGATAAATGTCTACAATTACGGGTGCCTTTGTTGAAAGCATAATCTGAAATTTAATAACAGAGTTCTAGTAGGTTTACATAAACTTGTAACTTGATTTAAATTATCAGGCTGATCACAAACAGGTCCATAACACATCAGTTCCTAGACTAATGAACCATACATCCTTGTCGACTTTAGTAATGTTTTGACAGTTTTTGCCTCAGTGCCTTTGAATTACAAGTGTGTAGAGATGTATTGCTTACTGCTACAATAGGTCTCTCCCTCAGGATAAGGTAGGTCACGTTTGCTGAATCTGAATTGGTTAACTAAACAATGACAGCTTCTATAATGCTTTAAAAGGAGGTTACAATTGGTTTTTATAGTTGTAATTGCATTTTTTTTTCACAAGGAGAAAGATATTAAAAGAATGACATTTTTTCATTTCATACATTATTTAACTTTTCTGAAATCACACTTTCAGAGTTCTTAAAATATAGAGGATTTATATAGCAGTGTGATTAATTCTAAGATGGTAGAAAACTGCTGTTGATCTTCCCCTCACAAACAGAAATGCAAAATAATTCAGGTTTTTAAATCGGGCTGTCTTTACCTTCTCACTAATGAATGTATTATGTGAATAAAACACATGCAGCAACTGTCTTATATCATTTACTTGTTTGAGTTTGTCCTATCAGCTAACCTTGTTTAGTATGGGTATTTTTCATAAATAAGATTTTTTTTTTTTTTCCTTGACTGTGTTTTTCCTGTGACTGGTTTTCTAAAGTTGAAAAAAAAGCCTGTATTGCTGTACGTTTGATCTTTTCTATGAATTTCCTATTGTTTTCTTGAGTTCATAGGAAGCAAACCAGACAAAGGAAGGCAGTTTCCACAAATGAAAGATAATATTAATATGAAATGTCTAGATTTTCTTATACTTGTCTATTTTTCCCCTTTTTGGAATAAAATAGAGTGGGACTTAAGTAAATCTTGAAAGTTAAACATTGAGGTCAGTTCTTTGATGAGGGTGGAGTATTATTTAATGTGTTTGAAATGTTGCATTGCTTTATTATTGTGGAGGGAAAGGCAAGGCTAGCTTTATTGAACATTGTGACCTCCTGAAATGGAGACTCTGCAAATTTACCCATGGTGTTTACAAGTACAGAAGTCATGGGGAATGTGTTTTTTGTGGAAACTTGTGAATTTTATGATTCTCAGGATGTTTTCTCAAAGTAAGGTTGTATTGAGTGAAGCACATTACATGATGCATCATCGTTTAGTTACTCATGGGAAGATGTGGGAGTAATGATCTTGGGTACTGCTGTCTTTTGTTCTTATCTATCTGCTCACATACACGACCTCTGAAAGTGCCATTGCGGGTGCTGGAAAAAGGAGGACTGCTGTGAGGGTGGTGATGGTGTCACATGCGTCCACTGTGTTGTCTTGCTTCCTTGTGGGACCTGAATGTAGCATGGGACCTGTTGTATTCTTTGTTAAGATCTATTATATAAATTTCAGAATAGGTGTAATAGTCCATAACATAGACCATAATCCCCATTACTGTCCACTATGAATGTGTAATTATCTGCTCAATAGTCCATTATTGTACCTTTGGATTCATTATCATATAATACATTAAGGTCTTAAACTTTTGGTTCACGGATCATCACCCTTCAAACCTCTCTGACAGTCTATTAAGTAAATGCAGATAATTCAGTCTTTAAAAATTTGATTCCACCCCCCCCCCCCAAATGACAGTGTTCTAGATGGAGCATCTCTTAAACCTCTTCAACCTCACTGTAGTCAGGAAGATGTATGTAGAGTTAAAGCAAGTCCTATAATATTCTGTGAACAGTCATGAATTTTCAAAATGGAGCAAGATCCAGGCTGGCTTTTATGTGTCCACACGATAGAGAACAATAGAGAAGAACATTTTCTACAGTTTCTCTAAGTTAGTTTAAAATTACTCTGTGTGTGTGTTTGGTGTTTTTTTTTGTTTGGTTGGTTTTGTGGTGGTGGTGTGGGGGATTTTTTTTTTTAAGAGCTGTGTAAGTGTCA
>NW_009600574.1:6590-38519 GCF_000690535.1 Cariama cristata
TTACAGTCCCCAACTTTTTCTATGTTCCTCAATTGCACTGTGTGCCTGATGCAGGTCAATGTCTGAATAGTACAGAAAAAAAATAATGTAGTTCTCCAGCTCTCTTACATGCTTCTGCCACACATCTTTTCTGCATTTCATTTTATGGTGCGGAGAACTTGCAAAATGTATGGCATAGAGAGCTTACAAGGAAAACCCTGTTGGGCTGAAGTCTTGTTCTTTGTTTCTCAGCCCATGGAGATTTCCTGCTCAAGGGCATTTGCAGTTAGATTTAAGACCCCCTGCAAAGGAATAGTAAACTATGCAGGTTAACCTATTGCAAGGATGACCAATGTTGGCTTTGCCCCTGTGAAAAGGGATTTTTGACATTGCTTAGTGTGTAAGAGATTCAGGATCCCGACTGAGACATTGTTTGGTTATGGCAAATAATTGACAAATTATTAAACTAAAGTGAGGCTGCAGATGAATTCTAACACAGATGAATATGTAGTGCATGGGTTGCTGCCCTTTGACAACCTGTGCAGTGGTTGATTTTTATTTTTTTATTTATTTTCCAGTTTCCTAAATCTTTTTTTGCCCATCTTACAATCTGTCAGAATTTGAATAAGGGCAAATGACTCTCAATTACAGGCTTAATTCTTCAAACAGCACCTTTCTCTTTCCTGCACTTAGTGGAGATAGGACTGGGAGGAATCATTTGTGGTCTTTTCACAACCTTCGGACACTTGCAGTCATGCCATTGACAAAAAAGCGTATGCTCTCACTTTCAAAAGTGGCTTTTTACTATGTCGAAGATAGCTTGTCTTGCTCTGCTACCCTTTGACCTCACTTGGAGAAAGAAAGGCAAAGTAGATAGCTGAGCTAGTTTTTACAAAGATGGATCTCTTCATAGCAAACATTAAAACTTGGGCAACTTTAAATAGATTCTGTGGTATAGAAAATGTAGATGTGACCACTATCACTATAGTTCATAGTTTGGGAAATCTTGTTTTTATGGCTGATAACATGTCTTAATTCTGGTACAACTTGGGCTGTATAGTCATTGCATTATGCTGCTAATAGCATATATTTGCTTGGCAGCTAATGTAATGGCTGAGAGCTGGTTCTAACTGCACAGTTGGTCCATGCCAGATGCTCATCCTCTGTTGTGAAGCTCTCAGTGCTGTGGTTGTCCTGTGTGCCCAGGGCCTCTCCCTGGCCCTGTCATGCTACTTGCTTGTGGGACAGTATATTTCTCTTAGAAGAAATTACAGAAAACCACTTTAAAAAAAACCCCAAAAACAGCACTCGCATGGCCTTGCGGGTGTTATTGGTGGAACACAGAGAGGATGCAGACAGGGTTGCAGGAATGACCAAGCTTCATGTGAGAGTGGGCTAAAACACACAGAGATGCTGAACTGTGGCTGTGGGGTGGATGCCCTCAGCACTGTAAGAGCACAAATCCCCGTTTCAGGCATTTCTATGTATTTGGCACCCTTTCATCATCATGCTAGTGTTATATAAAATAGCTCATTTTAGTTAGGTATCAAAGCAGGAAAAGATAAGTCAGAAACCTCAGACAAAGAAAAGAAATTACTTTTGTTGTTGCAGTTTTCCCATCTTTAAGGGACAGCGACCCTGCCTGATTCAACATTAGCCTTCAGATTTTTTTTACTGTGGTGATTTTTTTTTTTTTCTTCCCAAACCCAGTATTCTTAAACTGCAGGTTATTTTAAGCTTATTGCTTTTAATTTGCAGAGCATTTAAGACATTGCAGGCATGTAGAATTAGCTTGGACAGTATTGAAGGTCACACTATAGAGAACTAACCTTATAATGACAGTTGGATAGTCTGCATGATAGTCTTTTTATCTAGCTAATGTATCTGATTCTGATTTTATTAACCAGTGTTTATTCCTTCGTATGCTGGCAATTACACTCCAATACTTCAGCACTGATATTTTAAATCTGTATTTTTTGTAAACATTTTTGTTTGAGCAAGCATCAGATTTATTTGTTACTCTCATCTAGTCAAATTAGAATGTGTTTCACTCACCATAAATCTTCCTTGAAATTAAGCTTTTCTGTTGTTTGTTTTGTAATGCTGTAATAATCATCGACGTAATGATAGATGAACAAAACCACTGGAGGCATAGTCTTCATTTATTACACGAAATTTGGGAGAAGATGGACACAAAGAGACACAACTCATCCTAGCATTGCAATTTTTCAGTTAACGGTAGCATTAAAGACTTCTGATATTGTAGTATCTCCTTAAAACCAAGTTGTGCTGTGTTGCTGTTCCTTGTGGACTGGGAGCACGCAGGTTGGCATTGGGTCCCTTTGGGTTTCCGGTTTTCTTGGTAAGCATCAATGGTGTCCTGTTCTTGTGAAAAAAAAACCAGTCTCCTCCTGCTGTGTATAAACAAATACAGATGATAAGAAACATGAAAGCAATCACTCTCTTCCACTCATGGCTGGTAGGATCTCAGCTAGAGTTGTGTCCACTCCCACGCAGTAACCCAAGCCATGGCTCCAAGTACCACGTGCTTTTCTGTTTGGAGAAGGGCGTGTAATATTTTCCATCACAAAGTTCTTTGAGCATCTTTTGGTTTGTTAGTAGTTATTAATTATTTAATAAGCTGTTTTCAAAATCTAATTCAGATCAAAATTTTACAGTTGAATACATGTCTGTAAATAACATATGCAATTGTTCAAGAATTATTTGAATATCGAGGCAATTGGTATTCAAAACAATTGTTTTGTGAAGGCTGGAATCTAGATCCATTGAGAAAATGTGTAAAGAAAAAACTGCAGATAGAATTCCTGCTACTCCTGTCATGAAAAATCTAAAACAAACCAGAAAAAGACAGCACATAATTACAATGAAATAGATCCATTTGTTAACAGTTCTACAGTGAAATTTTGTTGTTGGCAGTAGTAACAATATAAACATTTGCGTTCAGCTGAGGGCATGCAGTGATATTCACAATAGGGTCAAAAATGTCCCTGTAGAGTTCTCAATGGAAGGAACATTGCTTTAAAAAAAAAAAAAACCTGTCAGGCTACCAAAGAATCTTATGCTGCTATTGTGTAGTTTATTATCTCTCTCTCTCTTTTTTTTTTTTTTTTTTAAACTCTTAAGGCCTATTTCTCTCTGATCTAAAATGTTTTCCAATATCAAATACTCCTACAGAACTGAAAGCTATCTTCCAAACGTATTTTCTAATCTATAGTTTTAAGCTGTCTTTATAAGTACAGAAATGCACATGCTACAATTTATTTACCAATTATTACTAAAACTTTGAGTAGAATCTTTGAAATGAAGTACAATAAATTCACTAAAGTGTCTGCAAAATGAAGAGAGTATTTAGTGGATGGCTGGCTGCTAATGAATCCCAGGAAAAATGGGCAGGAATGAAATAAGGTATTGACATGAAAAAGGAGGTGCAAGCAGCATTAGTATAATTCTGTAGCTTGGTAAATCTGGTTTGAAATATGAAACGGAGAAAGATGGGAATGTTGTAGGGTGGTCCTGCCCCTGGCAAGCAGAGCTGCAGCTGGGCTGCAAGGGTCTGGGGTGGTACATGAGGAGGGGTTTTCCCGTAGCAGCTCTGTCACCCAGCCCTTCAGAAAGAGCTGCTGTGAAGAACTGGGAGATGTGACATCCTGATTTCAGAATGTGCTGACTGTAACAAAGGGAACAGCATCCATTGTGCTGTAAATGCACAGTACTGATCTCTAGATGTACACCTATTTTGTATAGTATGGGATTCCTTCTATCAAAGATCTTACAGCACTGAAAATATTATGCAAGCTTTGCAGTAGAAACTGGCATATGTCGGAAATTCAGCTGAACGCTTTATGGATTCCTGTGTGTCTGTGCACCATGGAGATGATTTAACCATCACATTGGTACAGTTGCCTCAAGGGGTAATTTGGTAATCAGATGAAGCATAAGAACAATAATCCCTCATTGCATAACTTCAAGTTACTGCTTTTAACTTCATTTCACTACCCTGCAATTATCTTTTCATTCTCTAGATCATGTGATACTTTCCAAAGCTGTTTGTGTCTGAAAATTAAGTGAAGTTGTGACATACTTAGAATAGCCTTCCTTCAGTGACCTAAACTTCTCAGCTCTGGTAAATATTCACAATAACAAAAATTATCTGTGCAGTGATCAGTCACTACCAGTTATCCAAAACAGCAAAGTGATGAGAAGGGACTGTACTTTTGGCCTGATAAGAGTCAATGGCTGTGAATTTTTCTCTTTATTCTGATGGTGAAACTTACAGGACAACCTGTGGTTGCGTTTGTGATTGTCCCCATTACAGAAAGCAAAAGGTGACATTGTGTTCTCGGTCTATTGTTTTCAATGATCTTTAAGAAGGAGATAGGAAAATGGTAACATTTTAATGTCACAAAAGTATTTGTTCATTTGAAGGAGACTGAATAAACAGAGACCCCTGGCAAAGTAAACGGTAGTAGGAACCAGAAGAGCAGATAAAATGCGGAGAAGACTAAGAAAAATTTAGTGGAGGATGAGAAGAGTTTAAATTCTGTAAAAACTCCACATTATTATTAAAAGATACTGCTTGATAAAAGGATTATAAATGATTAACAAATACACATACATTACAGCCATACAGTATTGTGTGGTAAATAGTGCTCATCAGTGCCAGTAAAAAGTGTTAAAATTATTTAGACCTACTGTGCCTGTTAGCAATCTGTTAAACAGTCCACTGATTTGCTTTTTAGTAAACCAGCTATTAAGAAACCATTAATCTTTTAATAACTGCTTGTGTCATTAACGTGAAATATGTCTGAGTCTCCTCGTGCTGATGTTAAATAAGATTTATGGTTGTTTTTCAGAGATTTTCTCCCCACCTCCCAAACATTGAGAAGGATATGTTAACAGAGACAAGAGAAAATCGTAAGCTGTTAAGTCTTGCATGTTTGGCTCTCTTTGTGGCTGTTATTATATGTAGGTTTAATACTTTGTATGATCTGTCACTTGTCTTACTATAGTACTAAGAAAACATGTTTGTGGGGAAAAAAAAGGAAAGAGAGAAGGTCTATCAGCGTATGGTTACATAAGTTGAAAACGACCAACAGCCGAAGGGTTGTAACTCAACCAGAAATGGATATTGTGGCACTCGGAAAGCATTCATCTTGACAGTTATTTCTCTTAAGAATGGGATAAAAACATTTCCAAAATACAGACTTATCAATACACACTTCTAACCAGTTTACATTTTCACAACCTACTTCATTGCAAATCAAACCAAAGTTAAAAGAATAACCTGCCTTATCTTAACTCTTTTAAGACGTATACACGTCACTATTCCTTTTCCTTTAAAAAAATACTTTCTATTGTCTTGAGTCTCTGTTTCTGTGATTGTTTGCTACCCAACTTCCATAGCCTCCTACGTGGTGATGTGTCAATAAGAAATTATCAAACCTGGGGAAAAGTGGTTGGAAGTTCAGAAAATGAAATGTGAAATGGGGTAGAGTGGGTGAGGTGGAGAAACCACTTTTCTAAACGAGTAGTAACTTCTGAAGGGGCTTAAAGTGCCCTCTGCTAGAAGTGTAATATTTTTACACTCTGCAAAATATGCAAGTGGATTGCAGGGCTATTTCTTACCTTGTCTTCGACTGAAAATGACCAAACTCATAAGGGAATCGGAGATTTAGAAAAGCTCAAATATCTGCTGAAGTCCTGGACTTTGTGTCTGCTTTTACTATTGATTGACCAGTGAAGAAGTCTAGTGTAGAGAAATATGACAGTGAGATGACATGAGATGAATTATTTTTTCAGTTAGGAATGACCTTGTAATTCATGAATGGCAGTATGAAGCGGGACTATGAATGAATTGTGGGGACATTCTAATGAGTAGGAAATTTTTTTTTATCAAGTTCTATTCATTACAGAATTTCTAAGCCTAGAAGAAATAACATCAGAAGAAATGTATTTCATATTGCAGTTCACCATACAAAGACAAAAATTGAGGAAGTTTGTATAGGTGGAGCTACAGACTGCTTCATTTATTTATCTATGAGGTAGTAGTGATGTTTGGCAAATGGGGTTGAATACCACCATGGCATTCAAATATTTAGGTAATACTCATGACCGTTCATACTTTGTCTTTGCTGTAACTTTAGATCATAAACTGCTATAAAACATAGATTCATTTGTTGCAGATAAGGCTTGGAGTTTTTAATACATCTATATTTAATCCTGTTGATTTTTTTGTTTTAAATTATATTTTCATAGACCTGGTTAAGCCAATAAGAGTCGTGCCTGAATCATTGTCAAGAAATGTGTAAGATTATTAGCTAAATGATTGCTTAGCTGAGGTTTAGCTTCTGAAAGAGACCTTTAAGGACTGTTTATATACAAGTCATGTGACTAGTAGACATAAAACATAAAAAATTATTAGTAAGTGAGAACTTTTCTCAGATGATCTGCAATGTTTTATCTTCTGGGGAGAGCTTTGCAGAGAGGAGATACAGCACTTTTTGCAGTTCTGTCAGGTCTCTGCAACATGGTTCTTGAACGGAGATGGATGTGAGTATCTTGAAACTGCTTATGTAAAAGAAGTAATTTCATAAAATCTGACCTTTATTACTGTTCTTTCCCTCATGGGTGACATAAGGAGGTTTTGTTACCTGTGACCCATTTTAACTTGTACAACTAATCAGTTCCGATGAAGCTCAAAATTTCTCCTTCAAAAGGCTGTAGGAATGCAAAGGCTAAATATGAATTTGTGACTTTCTAGCAAAGTACTTCCACTGTGGAAAGGAAACATAAGGTAAACAAAATCTGCTTAATTTGAAGCTTGTAGTGGACTCTGACATGACTACTTCTACAAGTCCCTCCATATAGACTGGAAGAACAACTGCAGTATTTTCACAGGAATATTTTATTTTTACCAGACATGTACTTAGTGATGCAGTGTAAAGGAAAACTGTTATATAAATGTGGCTTTCTGTCCTGATAAAGACAATGAAAGTGCCTTGAAATTTGGTCTAGAAATATGCAGTGTTTTATTTGAAGTTATTTGCTCCCTAGGATCACTTCATTGGATGCACACTTCTTTCATGAAAACCTGAAGGTAGAGAGTCAGATAAGCACCATCAATATTTATTAAGACAAGAAATCAAACCACTCCCAGCTCAAGCAGTGACAATGCCATGGATGGCTGGAAACAATGGGAAAAGAATGGCAAAGGCTGTGTAACTCTTTACACTGTCATATTGGTTTTATGATCATGGCGAAAAGGTAACTGGATAACAGGATCAATATTGGGATCTATAGATAAGTGTAATGGTCCTCCTATTGAATATCCCACGCCTTGTTGGCACCTCTTGATTATTCGGGAGATTTTGATAGAGATATTGTTCCTCAGTCCAGGTTCTTCCAGGATGGAAATATGTCTAGTAACTTTTCTGGTTGATCAAGTTTTGATGTCATGTTGCTTTTCATGATTACTTTAGTCAGAAACTCTAAAATTAGTGTGTTCAGTCAAGTTAGTTATATCTGACACCTGAAGTGGACATTGATATGTTAGTGAAAGGTTATAGACACTTCAACAGTAGTGGAGAATCAGGGGTTTTAGCACTTTTAGACTTGGCAATTTAAAACAAGTCAAGAGGTTGCAATCTGAATAAAGTCATACAGAGGGGATGTGAGATTTGCTGGGTAATGCAAACCAGGCAAGCTTTTCTAGAGCTCATAAACATGGTTAATGTTGTGAGTAATACCACAAAAATTGAAAAGGGGTCTGAATACGAATTTTGATCCTTTTAAGCCCATTTTATGTTTATTCAGAACTTGTTTTCTTAGATGTTAAATGGCTCTGAAGATGCCTACCTAGCCAAGTCAGGCCTGGGGACCTAGGGGCACGTTGCTGGCTGCCCTCAGCCCTCCTGGGGCCCCTTCACTGCTGGGAGCATCATGCTACAGTCAAGCGGGCTCCTGCCGCTGGCTGCAACAGGGCAGAAAGCGGCATCTCAGCGTGAGAAGGGATGCCGTGTTGGTCTGCGTGCCTGGGCTACTGAAATGATCAGGTACAACTTCCCTAACCACTGTCTGTGTGACCCTGGCTGTCACTGCTTGGGAACGTGTCTTGGATTATCCTTTCCTGGCCCTGAATAATGTTTCATTTTGCTACCCGAAGCTGATAACTAGGATATACTGACATTTGTGTGTCGTATTTGGTCCAGATAAATGCTCTACACACCTATAGATGTGTAGAGACGTGCCTTGAATTTGTGATGTACATTTGCATTCTCCAAAGGGGTAAGGACATTTGTATGTCGTATTTGGTCCAGATAAATGCTGGGGGAAAAATACACCTATAGATGTGTAGAGACGTGCCTTGAATTTGTGATGTACATTTGCATTCTCCAAAGGGGTAAGATTATTTCACTGCAATTATGTAGTTCATCAGCTGTCCACTGCTTGTGGGGCTTACCTCACCCACTGCTGAATTTGGACACCCATATGTTAATTTTAACTCTGATGACAATTGGTTGTAATGTTCCCTGTTGTCAACACAGCCGTGGAGGTCAGGCCTAATGATATGCCAAAAACTCTGTGACAGTTTGCATACAGACACGGTTTGCTCGGGTCTCAGCACTGCCATTCTCAGAAGATGAGGAGGTATTGAACTGTCAAACTGAGACTGAGCAGGTGACAGCTGATGCATTTTAGATCAGCTGCCTTCATGACTGATTTAGTAAACTTAACTGAGAGCAAGCAGGCTTTTTCTCCTTCAATATTATACTCCTTTTTTAAAAAAAGAAAAAACCAAGCTGTGAAAATGTGTATTTTTATTTTTAAACACTACCCTTTATACCTTCTTTTCACTTTGAAACCTTTAAGTGTAAAAATGATACAGGATGCAAGATCTGAGACGATTTTTCCTATGGAATGAATTGAGGTAGAGAAATATTTTTATCCTTTCCACAGCTATATGGATGGCAATTTAACATCTGACTCCTTCAGTCAATCACTCTACCTGCTGTTTTCTATATATCATACAACTTCTTTAAATAGATAATGCTCAGAATAACACAGACAAGCACTAACATGGAGAAACATATCCGACAAATGTAACAATGTGTTTCCTTCTCTTCCCTGAGTTGTTACTTCCTTATTTTGATAACACTGATTAAAAACCAAAGAATTTCGTAGCATGGTCAGAGTTAGTCTAGGGCTTCAAAGCATTTCATAAAACACACCAAGCTTCTAACAGATGATGAACACAATGGTGTGGCAGACAGGTGTCATTGTCATTGCAGATTGGTGTTCACAGAGCTGATTGGTGTACCATGGAAGAATTAAATTTTTTGTGTGTGCAGAGAGATGTTTCCGGTCTCTTCGGTTTGATAACATTAACATTTGAAAGGCCTAACGGAGGTTTTAAGTGGCAAATTCTTTCCTGTCCATCACCGGTTTACAGGATCTCCTTCTGGCAGAACAGCTGCATGACCACAGAAGAGGGAGAGAAATTTTGTAGATGTCATTTTGGTGGCAGCATCCAGTTGCTCAGAGCATTTTTTGTCTCGTGTCTACTGGTATGCAAAAGGACAGGATGTGGGAAGAGATCTCTTCTCTGCATCTCTCCTTTGCTCTCTTTTTGACTGATGTATTCCCCTCACAAAAGCTCTGCCATTGCTCGCTGTGGTCATGGGAATGCTCCTTTGTCCAGTTTGACTACCAGAGAATACAGTGGATGATAAATACCTTGGGTTCAGGAGAAAAAAGATTTTTATGTCAAGAGAATTTCTGGCAGTTTTTCTTGAACACCTAAAAATGTAAAGATGAGATACTAATACACAGAGTATGAAGTATGTTTTTTCTAAGTGACTTGATAATACATTGCATATGTTTGTTTTCTATATGTTGTAGTGTTTGTTTTTTCAATCTGTTAAATACTGGAAAACTGGGTCACTAACGCAATGAGTAAACTCGGTGATACAATAGTCAGACATGTCCAAACTCTTCTGCACTTCTTTTATTCCCCCCAAGAAATTGCAAGCTGAAAATAAAAGTATTTGTGCAGAAGTCACATAAATGATACTCTTCCTTCATCATCAGTGCAGCTGGGACTGTAATATTTCTAGTGATGACTGACACTTTCTCTCATCTCTCTGTCCTCTCCTCATGAAAATGCTTAGCCGCTCCCGAGGAGTGCAAGTGTCGGACAAAGCGCAGAGTTCTGGGGTTTGCCTTTGGGAGGTGCCAGGGAGGGAAGTGACCATCGAGGAGATGAGCAGAGCTGTGTTGGATCAGATGTGCCAGTCACTAGAAGAAAGGTGATGACCCAGGGAGGTGACAGTTCCAGATCGCTGTGTGGCTCAGTATATATAGCACAATTGTCTAGTGGCTGCTGTTATTCTTTCCTTGATGTATTAAAAGGGAGAGGGGAGGGGAGTGGTTGCAAAATGCTTTAGAAAGCAGATTTTTTAATATATATAGAATTAGCACTAAAAACAGCCTTAAAAGGGTAATAAAATCCAAAATATTTCACTATTTCCAGGTAAGTGTGTGCAGGAGGGAAGGGAAACATCTTTTAAATCTGTGTTACTACTTCATGTTAGAAAACTGCCTTACCGTTCTTGATGCAGGCTCGCTTCCCTATATGCTGAGATCTCACTCACATATTTATTGCAATTTAAGGTTCTGTTATTGAATATAGTGACACAAAACATCGTTCTAGGAGAATGTTTTCTCCACAAACTCTGTGCTACCCAGTCCTGCATCATCCAAAAAAAATGCCATTTGGATTTATAGAAAGCAATGATGTTATCAGGGGACTATCTGTCAATTGTTTTCAATAAACTTCTGTAATATTTATTTCAACTATATATGTAATTTTTAGGTTCAGATTTTTTGTAGGCTTCTTGTGTTTTCTTTAAAATATTCCCAAACTTTCCATTTTCTATTGGTAGGAAAAGTTTCCCTTCCTGTCTCTAATGTGTTTATTAAAGTCCATACCTGACACTGCAGTCCCTATAGCTACACACTGGTCCCCAAATGTTGCCTGACTATTGGTGCCATTTATGTCTGAAACGGAGGGCCAGGTACTACGATCCTGACACCTAAATCAAGATGACAGCCTGGGACTGGGCTTGAGCCCTGATGGCTCATCATGAATCAGCATCCCTGCCATCAGGGGAAGGAGATAAACACAGCAGTGAAATGGGCAGAGGGTACCTTAACGAGGGTTAGTAATGACAGGAAGGTAGTTTTCATTTTAATAGTGCAATAGAATTTTTTTCCACAATTCATCTTTTCCTACTACCCCTGTGCATGGTTTAGTACACAAATACACACTTGGGATCTAGGTATCTGGAGAGAAATAGTGCACACCTGGGCTTATAAGTATTTTGTTTCCTAGAACAGAGCCACAGGCTTATTGGGGGGTATGGGGCTTATGGGGATATGAATAGGTGAGGCGAACTTCCCCTTTTGATATATTAATTAGCATAGCAATTTGAGAGAATGTTATGCCAAGACCGTGCTTGTGGCATCAAGAGTTCATCCTGAGAGAGAGAAAATAGTGGATTTCAGCTTTTCTCAAGTTATTTTTGTTTCTAGACAGAAGCAGCAAGACAGTGCAAAAACAAAGGCATGCTGACAGGTTGGGTGACCCCATCAGGACAAGCAGTCCAAACGACAGCGCTCCCCGGCCCAAGTCATTATAGGCAGCGTCAGTTGTAGGTGAACTGCAGTCATTCCTTTGCTGTAGGATAGCTGTTTGTATAGCTCAACAAGGGAAAATGAGAGAGAAACTCATTGCGTTTGTAGCTAGAAAGACATATTTAGATCTGGGTCTAAAATTATCAAGTCACTTCAGCCTTCTTGTATTTTACTCTATAGGCTTGTAGTTTTCAACCTTTTTTGATCTGTGAACCTCTCAACCTTTTCCATTGAAGCTACAGATCTCTGTATAGTGAGTTAAAGCCCCACTGACAATCAGCTTGAATTTTTAATGTTTTCTTTTCAAGTTATCCTTACAGATATCCACAAACCTTGAGTGCTTTGTGGACTACATTGTGAAAACCTTTGCTCTGAGGTACTAGTCAGGTTGAGTTGAGCCTAAAGCTGCTAAAAAGTGGATGATTTTGGGTAGGAAGAAAACATTCTGTTGTGGGAAAAGAAAAATAGCAGTTTTGAAGTGGAGAGTTAATAGTATTATCTTTGAAAGTGTTTACATTTTTCCTTTGCAAATTTTAAACAAGCTGAGCCTTGGACTCTGAGGTCCAAGTGCCCAGCAGCGCTGATGAGGTGAGGACAGAGGTAGCCGTGGAAGAAGCGTGTGAGTGCTTCTGCTTGCCTCTACAATGTAGGAGCAGGTCACGGACTCTGAAAGACTAGAAATTCAGGTTTTTGTGTATCATCTTTCGGGAAACCAAGCAAGTTTTCCATAAGGACTTAAAAGTTCATTAAAAGAAATATGTTTTACGAATTGGTTTTGTTCAGTATTTCCTGATTGAACATTCATTTTTTTAGACAACTGTTCACTGCAGCTTGGGTCCAAGCTCAGATGTCCCAGGCTTTTTAGCATTGGGGCTGAAATTACTGGTTGAAGGCCATCTCGAGAAGTAATATGGGAAGGGTAGCTACCAAAGGGAAACAAAGTTCTGATGGGATGATGATGAGCAAATAATTCTTATTATTCAATGAACTGAATTTTAAAATCACCATAGAATTGTATCAGAAATAAGGGGCAAATAAAGTCAGCACAGGAATCAGCCAGCTAAGTGAAAAACAGGCTTTTATTTTCATGGTTTCTTTTTCTTTGGAGACCTGCTTCCTAGGAGAAATTATCAATGAAGATGGTAACTATTTCTTTTTGCCTACAGCCAAAGAATAATTTTTTGTTTGTGCTTATGTCTTGATCTCCCTACTGGCCATGAGCCTTCCTTTGACTGTATAGGTAGGGACAAGTTGGAATTACGTAGTGCAGAACACCTGCTTGCTCCAAGATGCTAAACTGCTGCTTAATAGAAAACTTAGTGTCTTACTTGTGTAGTTCTCAATATGAATCTACTCTTTTCTATTTCTTTGACTCCTGGCTCTGTGTGATGACTTCTGTAGTAAGGAGGAATGGCTAAAAATCAATGGAAAACTGTTTTAAAACTTTCACGCATGAATTGGTATATGTGCTTGGCATAGATTCTCAAATGCAGTCAAAGGAAATTAATGGCAAGAAAAGGATGCTGGCAAGGAGGAGGTGCATCAAGGAATTTTGAATTAGATGATATTAGGTAAAGCCTTTTCAAACAGCCTAGGAAGACACTAGTATTTTTTTTGTTTATTTTTTTGTTTTAAAGAAGTCTTTGTTTTCTGTCTATACTTAAACAAATCCTGGGAAAACAGAGTAGTGCCAAGCATGTTCAGACTTCTGGGATCCTTGAGGAGGAAGCTGGCAGCCAACAATAGGCATTTTATCAGCCAGCTTGTTCCTAAACTCTGGGGTCTACATAGGAAAGCAGACTTGCTTTTTAGATTTTTGGCGGGCAAAGATGGATTGCATCTTTTACATGGCCAAAGGGAGAAGAGACATTCTGTTTAAGGGGACAATTTATTTGATTGTCTGTCTTTGACTGGAGCATTGCTTTTAAGAGGAGGAGGAAGCTATGCTAGCTGACATAGGCTTCTTGGGAAAATGTTGTTACTTCAAATGATGTGAAGCCTGCCAAGTTGTGGAGAGAGGAATGAGACTGAGATATGCAGTGTTGTATTCCTGGTTCCACGCCTGGGAAACTTGAAAGATAAAGTATTAAAGTGACCAGTGAATGCTATTAGACAGCAACTTTTGGAGGTTTGTGTACTGTAAAAACCTCCATTTTAGTTTGAAAGTTCCTCTTGCCTCAGAGGTGCTACTAACATCAATAAAGTTCCTGATATTCATAAATGTTTACAGAATTGAAGACTAAGGGTATCCGCCTTTTTGGGTTTTTTTTGAGGACTAGAGTCTTATCTCAGTTAAGGCAAGCAAATTCACAGAATCACTGGAAATCACAGCAGTAACTATTAATTAACAGTAATTATTACAGTAATTAACTGTAAAATATCTGCTTGGTGACATATTTGAAGAGAATGCTACTTTTGGTTCGGATGGAGAAATATAGTAGTCCAGCACGTACTCATTTGATTAATCACATGAACTGAGAATCACTTTAGTTCTTCATTCATCACTGTAGTAAATAATCTTCATTTTAGAGAAATGTTGTTTCATTTAAAAAAATATTCTCAAGATGTTCCACTTTGCTTAGGTAAGTATATGGTATAAATGTCTCAGAGTTGTATTTGTACTTCTTAAAGGGAGTCTTTTGTACTCTCTTTTCTTCCTTTGTCACATGGCTGCCTGAGTTTATAATTGTTTTTTAATATCTTTTATGATCTTATATATTCTTCTTCGGTTTCTTTCAGTTTTTTAAATGTACTTATGATAGTGCATGAAAAAAATGATTTGGCAAATTACTAACTGTATTTTGAATGGTCTATACATGCTTACATAAATACACATAGAAAGTGAAGGTTTAGTTCACATGAATATTTGTGGAAATGATGTTTCACACTCACAGTCAAACCTTGTTAATAGAAAGGACTGCAACAAGCTATCTTTGGATTTCATTTGTGGGTTTGGTGAGGAAAGATAAATTTTAGCAAAGACTGAAGTAAAGGAGAAACAGAAAAAGAAAGGAAGAGAAAAGGTAAAAGAGAACAGTGAAGAGGGAGGAGAAGCAGATAAACAGGACCACTCCTTACTTGATGAAAGAGTTTAGGCCTCTCAGCAGGCGTATTGGCATTTCACAAGGACTAGAGCACGTTTTAAATATTGCATGATGAAAGGTGTTTCAGCATGTAGCAAGAAGCTTTTGAAAATGAAATAAAATTGGTATGATACTTCATCTGTTTTCTGCAAAAATGAAATGGCTACCGGTTCACTTGTGCAGCAGCTCCGTGCACTAGCAGGGACAGACCTCTGAAGTTTCTCAGTAGAGTATGGTTTTGTGCTTGTCAGGAGTGGGAGAAAACTAGCTGCAAGGCTGCACATGGGTGCTGGCAGCTCTCCTTCCTTTAGGAATTTCTCTGATATGTTATAGGTAGAGGAAAATCTTGGCAAAACCAGATATGTTTTACGAGGATAAGAGAGACTATGGGTGTCTTGGCCATTTGAGGTTGGTCTTGTGTCCCCTGGCTAATTTCCTGTCTGTGCCCCCAGATACCAAAGCGAGCTGGCAATTCAGTAACTCTTGCTGCACTTCACCATTGCTAGTTAATGTATAATTTAATATTTGCTAAAATTATTGAAAACAGGTGGAGAAGGCAAATCTGTTTCAGTATAAAAATGTATTTGTGTAGACATCTAGCTTCATATTTTTTGCTATGCTGCTTATTTGATGTATGTGACCTTTTTCTTAAAACAAGGATATTTTGGCTGTAGAGAAAAATCTTGGGAAAAAAAAAATTCCACACTGGATGCTTTTTATTACAGGTCTTATATCAAGTTGTGGACAGGCTATGCAATCTTTCCTTTCAGAGAAGGGGAAATGCCACAGGGGTAGATGGAAAGGAAATTCCATTCTGCTGTTCCTTTCTCTCATCTACCAGAAGTTGGAGGAGGGCAGTTTGGTCACCAAGGTCCCTCCCCACCACGTGTGTGTACTCACCAGCTCTCCAAACAAAGCAGCTGAGAGGCAGCCCAGCTCAGCATGTGAAGAATGACAGGAGCATTTGATGGGGTGGCCAGTACAATTGGCCTGTGACAGATAGCTCTTCCCAGTTACAGTATGCAAAGTAGGTTAATGACATAGCCTAGCCTGTCGTTGTGAACTGGTAGAAGCAGTAGGCTGGGATGACAAATGGAGCTGCTTTGGCCAGGTCTTTCCTTTGCTTCTCTGTGTGAATAAGCTGTAAGTGCAGGTGGGGCTGGTGCTTAGTTTCCTCTCCCTCCTCATGGCTACCTATTCCTCATTGCAAGCTCTGGTTTCCAAGCACAGCTGCAAGACAAAAAAAAGAATAAGCAGACTTGTGACATAAGACCAAAGACTCATTATTTTGAGAATCTTTTCCAAACAGGACTTGCTAGGGAGATGCACAAAGATACTGTTAATTTACAGTATTTTGGGAAAAGGCACTGGCTGGAGAGCAGTACTGTCAGTAAATGTATTTTTAACTTGCAGTTTTAGTACTTTATTTTTAAGCTTTAATATGTGTGTTGTTTTTTTTTTTTTTCCCCAAATCCCCAGTTATATAGTTCAAAGAGATGAAGCTATTGGATTATTGTCTCTTTCCTGTCAAGGCGCCTGCAAAACTCCTTCTAGAGCCTGAGTACAGAGGCTAATAAGTAGAATGATTTGGTGGCATACTTTGCAGCATATGTGTGCAGTTCATGTGAATGTAATTAGTGAAAACTAAATTTAAGACAGAAGGTCTTGCCATGGGTAGAAAAATAACTTAGGTTGTGGGCAACACTTTATTCAATCATGTTTCCTGAGGAAATGTTTTTTTCACATCTCTTCATACCAACCATCTTAACTGTTCTTAACTTTACAAAAAAGCCCTCTACTCAGCTACTAAGGGAATAATTCTTCCATCGTCTTTATCAGAGTTTCTTATGCAGTCAAGGAAACGGAAACCATAGGAATATTTGTGCATTAGTGTCATCAGAGTCATTGATCTGCATTCCTTTGTACTAGGCACTGTACAGGTGTACAGCAAGACGACAGTCCTATTTTGGAATACTTATAATCTCTCCACAGGTATAACAAATACATCAACAAATAATGGACATAATTTATAAGGAATCCATTGTTTTAGTTTGTTTTGCTTTCAAAAACCAAACATATTCCTGCAGTCTGTCTACAAAAGAATGAAGTGTGTCAGGCAACATTTGCAATGAGCAGTACATTCACACCTAATCCACAGGGTTCTTTGTATCTAATAAGCTCCTGTTTTTACTGTGGGTATTTTTTGGTTTGTGTTTTCTCTTCAAAACCCAGTAACCCTTAACTGGGCAAATTCCATTATAAATTTTAGTGGTTTATGTAAGAGAAGGTTCAATACCAATCAAATGTAAAGATGAGACTTGTAAAATGTTTTATTTCAAGAATCCATGGAGACCACTTATATTGCTACCAGCATCAACTAATCACAAGCTTTGAGTGAGGCTTGAAGGGAGGTTCTGAGGCTAGTACTAAATCAGTCATATTGGCAAAAATACTTCTAGCTACACAGGCTATTGAAGGAAATTATTAAATCCAGAGCCGTGGAACAGGAACTGCTTAGAGCTTTGATATGCCACTTTACAAGCAAGTTCCTGGGTTTACTAGGCTTCCAAACTTGCAGTGAGTTTAATTAGAGATGTTAGGTTCCAAAGGAAATCAGAAAATGCAGGAGTAATAAAATAGTTATATTTTTTTCTCATTTGCTGTGCAATTTCTTTTCAATTTCTTCTTCCCCCCAAGTAGCATTACAAGAACACCTTTGTAGGTAGCATTTTCTGTGGATAAGCCAACAAGAGATTAGGCCCTGTATTAGCTCCAGAAAAAATTTAGCATTACTGTTATTGCTGAAAAGTGACCCAAAGAAACGTGAAACATTAGATTTTTTTCTTGTGATGACTACTCTGCCATGACAACATATAAAGAAGATGAGAACAGTTTTGTTATTTCTTTTTAATATGAAATATCTCCCTTTGAGAACACAGGGAAAAGATTGGCTATGTCCCCAGACTTTAAATGAGAAACAAGGATGATCAATCTTTTTTTTAAAAAAAGACTTTTTCTTTGAATAACATGTTTGATTTTCAGTTAAAGAACTGTTGAATAAAAGTCCAAGCACTTTCAACAGTTTCAACACAATTTTGAAATTCTAACTAATCTCACGTTATGCTGGATATTACAATCTGAGTACCACTCTTGAGTTTTCTAGGGAAAAGCAGAATAGAGAAGATTAATTTTTCTGATATAATAAAAGATATAGCTACTCCATCACATAGCTTCAGCCACTTTTGTCTGCCAGAATAACTGTAAAAGCAAAAACTACTTTAAAAGAAAAGCATTTTATAGGCTTTTGCACTTCCCCCAGGTGTTTTTTTGAGACCAATACACATTTTCAGTAAATTCCTCATCCCATGTTATGTTGGGCAACCATCTGCTTATCTGATAAACTATGATGATTTTGGACTAATGCCACTTACTTCATTGGCATTGTAATTCAAATTGTAAGGCAGTCTTTGAAGGTCAGAATCACACTTGACTTCTATATACGCATGTTTGGGACTTTTCTGATGGTCTCTAAACTGACTGTGTTTACTGGGTATGTGTATATGACATTTTTATTCATGTTAGAATATATTATGTATTCTAGCATTATTTTGCAAACCTCCTGGTCCTGTATTGTAAAGGCAACCACTAAAGCTTGGAACATCCAGTAGTAGATGGAGTCAGAAAGATCAGTCTGGTAGTAACAATGCCACTGTTGCCCTGTGAATAAGAGAACAACAGTGTCTGGAGAAATGGTAATGCTGGACTTAGCAGCTTTGAGACCTTTGCTGACATCCAGTGACCTTTCAGTATAGGACAATCTTTTTCCTATCAGTGAGGTGGCAGATAGACTATATGCATTTGGAGGCTTGATTTGTTCTGAAGTGATGCCAGTACAAAGTCTTTGTGTGTAAAAGTTTTTTTCTATTGCCATGTAGAAATATTTTTACCAAAATAGTTCTGAGTATGAATGCAATTAAACCAGTCTAAGAATGCCTTTAGTAGTATATTTTTCTTCCTGGGTGAACATAAATATTATAGCCACATTTTCGTATAGTTTATCTAGTGCCAAAAGAAGCAGAGTTGTATGGCTTTAACAAGCCCTTGGAAACAGTGTGAACTCCAGTTAGCTGCTTCTGTTGCTACCTAAAATATTAATTTTTTGGCTTTTATAGTTGCACCCAGAATTTTGTCTTCCATCTTATTTCAAGAAGTCAATGAGCTATAGGTATTTTGGGAGTAGAGAGCAAATGTGAGAGGAAGAGTAGGGGAAGAAAACAGAGGAATGGTAACGTGGCCTCTGGCATTTCCTTTATCAGAGCATCTGTCTCTGTCCGCATGGTGTAGCAGAACATTTTCAACTTTATTCTTGATGCATGCCACAAGCAGCATCACTCTTGCACGTTGGTCCTTTTTAGACATTCCTCTGAACCTAAACTTGAAGGACCTGTTTACATGAAAGATGTCTGTAGGTAAATATGCAACTGTTGGCTTCAGAATTAGCTTTTCTTCTTATTTTTCCATACCTGAAAGGAATGAAGATAGGAATCATTGCCTGAATTCACAAAATGGCAATTTATCTGTGCCTAACTTTGTAGCAGGTACACTCCAAGAATGTTATTAAGCGGGGCCTCTTGGAGAGACAGGCAAAGCAATGCCAAAATACCTAATCCCAAGAAGGATTATATAATGCAAAATGTCTAGAGAATTTGAAAGTCAAAGCAATATGTCTATATCACATATCTTTAAATTCAGGCAGAAACTGATGATTTTTAAAATTGCATTTTTAGGGTGGAAATGTCTAATCAACATGTTTACTTTGGACACTTGTCTTTTTTTTTGTTCTTTTTTTTTTAAATCTGACATGATATAGACAATGAAAAAAGTGTCCTCTTCCTCCTACCGACCTTAAAAATCTAGCAGTGGGACAAGAAAAAACAGATGGCAACAGGCAGGTGGCATGGTAAAAAGAAAATGTGGAAGAATATTTTCATCGAAGTAGGGCATCCTAGGACAAGGCATTTTTGTGTCCAATATATTTGTGTTGCTTTGTTTATTTAAACTTTCATAGTTCCATGTTCTCTTTTCTGGAAAGTTTAATACTTTGTACAATTATTTACAGATGCTCTTTTATTTTTATTTCCAACATTTTCTTTCTCCAGTAAGGTTTATCATGGAAAGTGCTGCCATACTCATTTTGAAATGTGAAATCCTCTCTCAGACTTACTTTCCTCTCCCCGTCTTGATGGAAGTATTAATGTACCTCACTGAACATTACTTAAATAGTAATTGATCTTTATACCTCTGAGCCCCCTTTCTGATAGTGGCCACATTTGGGGCCATTGTGAAACCTTTTTGACCTGATTGTGTGATTCCAATCAGCCACACACCAAGCTGCCTGGAGTGCCGGCTGATGCAGAAGCTGCGGTTTAGAGCTCGGTCCTCTTGTCACTGACAGCAGCTGCACACAGGCAGGCAGAGGTGGGTTTGGCCCTTCATGATGAATTTGGGTTATTTCTTATTTTTCATCTTTCAACCTCAATCTTTCTGTTTGAGACGGTACATGTTCTCAGATGCTTTTTATATTCAGGACAAGTTCTTGCTGTGATCATCTCACTCTGAATGAGCAGCTATAGCTTTTTATACTTTAAATGTGAATTTCAGTCTTGGTTAAGCAAGAAATTAATTCTGACCTGCCTTCTGTACCAAACCTGCCAAATGAATGGCAATTAACTCTGGACTATTAAACCCCAAAAAGCTTTTCTGCAACTTCTGGGAGCTGACCTGGAACTTCCTTTACAAAAGGGAAAGAAAAGCAAATCAGAAGATGTAGAGGATTTTTGTGGCATTTTTTGAGGGGGAGTGGAGAATGCGAACATTAGAATATCCTGTCTTCGTGTTCATTTTTAACTTCCTCAGGTTTCTGGCAGAAGGAATTGCCACTGCCTATAGGCCCAAGGCAGCCCATGACATTTGTTGCTGGCTCTCTGGCAGTCCCGTTACTGATAGGTTTTTCAAGTTCTCCCTAAAGACAGAGGTTAGATGAACTGACGGATTGCTGGTTGTGGGCAGTTCTCCCCACAGGCTTGTGTTTAATGCCAGCAAAGTTTTGGGTTTAGGCTTGGTGGGGTTTTTTTTAATGTCTGTGGCTGGAATAATTTTCCATGTTTCTTTCATGCTTTTTAATGTTGGATGTATATTCAAAAAAGCAGACGAGCAAACCCTCTTCCAAAGGTAAGTAGATAGCTGTTACACAGACCCAAGACCTGCAGGTGGACATTCTTGCTTGCTGGGCTCAGCATCTCCACGTGTGTGTGCACCTTCTCCTCTTCTAAGTGGGCCTTTTGGCTGCGTCTGCCCGTCACCCACTCCTTGGCTCTTGTTAGCTGATGGTCTCTCCTTCAGTTTCTTTCCTCCTACAAATTTGCTTCTACAGTATTGAAAGAATTGCTATGGTATTCTAACTGTAACTGGAAATAATATATTTTTTTTGTAGGCAGAGTAACCTAGATCTAAGGTAGGTGCATCCTCTACAGACAGACTAATAAAACAGTGATATTTAGGAGATACCAATATAATTGACTGAGGCTATTTAATTATAGACACAAATGGGTAGAGAAAAATAAAATATATACTTCAGAACTGTCAGGCGTTTAACACTAAGATTACCCAGCAAAGCAGAGAGGGGATTGTTTGTGGGTTTTTGAGCAGTGACAATCTCTGTTATCTATTGAAATTTGCTAAGCCTTTTACACATGGATATTCACTTTGCTCTGTATATATTAAACATTCAGTTGTCCCTACCTAACCACTCGTACACTGCAAAACCTTCTGTATACAAGGTGAGAAGGGCACAGTGATTGAAGGCCCAAAGATTGACTGAGCTGTAGCATTCTCAGGGCTTCAAGAAAGGTTTTTACTCAATGCTCTTTCCCACAGGAGTTCACATTTGCTGTTTTATCTCTGGGAGTGAGCTTAGTGACAGACACACACTGAGAGTCTGGGAGAAATGCCATGGGAGCTGCTTAACAGCATTCAGATGCAGAGATGGCATTTGATTCCTGGGCTGCTTTGCTGCAGCTGCTTTATAAGAAAACTGAATCAGGAAACTCTACAGGGTATCAGGAAAGCAGACCTCTGATCTGCATGCTCTTGCCATTAAAAACTGAGTCCTGCTTCTGAAACAATAAACAAATCTAAAGGTTATTGAATAACTCCTACTCATTTCAGTGGAATCTGTGAAGTGGCAGAATGGCAGGTGCTTGGACATACAACCGCATGCAATAGGACTGCAAGAGTTCTTTGACAAGGTGTTAACAGGTTGCCTGACATACTCATTGTAGCTGTTTTCATTTAATGTAGAAATTGTGTTAGTCTAATTCCTACATGTTGTTCATGCAAAATGTTCTGGATGTGTTTTAAAGCGAGTGCCAGCCTTTTGAAACGGTTCCCAGTACCTGCATTACAGATACCAAAAACTCTGTTAGAGATAGCCGAGCTTGAAATATTTCTTTTGCATTTTATTTTTTATACATTCATGTTAATTTATATTTATAAATATCTGGAGGTGGGTAATCGAAGCTCTGCAGCAATCCTTTTTCTTTCCCTTTAGATGTATAGAGCCTGAAAAATCTAAAATACCTTAGGAGTAGACATACTAATGTTATGTTGATACTTTACCTTTCATTCAATGGAAAGGTAATGTTTTTGTGATTTGTTTGGTGCTGTAAAATTAAGAAAGTCACCAGAAATTAATGTAAAAGCAAATGACTAGATGAGAAAAGTGATAAAAATGAGAGCACTGCAGCTCTAAGATAAGGTACTCCATGATGTCAGAACTGTGAATTGTTGATGAAGTTTGAAGTAATTCCATTTTGCATGATATTTTTAAATTCTCATATAAAACAATTGATTTAAATGTGGAACCTTTGAAATACAAGGAATTAACCTTACCTTCCAGACAAGATGCTTAAGGTTAAAAATAATAGAAACATAAATCTTGTGTAAGTCTTATTAAAAAAGAAATATCTGCACTATCTGAGTTAGATTTCTTTCAACCAAAAACTCCTATTCTGAAATGTTACCGTTCTGACACTGTGACAAATTGCTGGAACAAATGCTAAATAGTTAAACGGACAAGTGATGGATGGCCTCATAAGCCTTGCAGGGCAGCCTGTGTAAGATACTAATTGGTTCTGTGGAACTGGTTTTAGTCAATAAATTCACTTGAGAGATTTTTTGTGTGTGTGTGATATCTTTAAAGAATGCAGTGCTGTAGGTGACAAACCACTTGCAATGTATTAGGCCACCAACAACTTCATTTTGTCCGCTATACCATCTACCTTCTTTCAAGGATATAACCTGCTAAAAATCTATTATTGATGCATTGCTGTCTCTCAAATGCTTCTGAATTATGAGTTTATTTGGAAGCCTCGAGAATTTTCTGATGCTAAAAAAATGCCCATGTTAAGTTTTCCACAGTGTTTGCAATTGCTCTTTATTTTTTATTTTTGTTTTTTTGTTTTTGTTTTTCCCTTCTCCTGGAATAGATTCTGCCACCATTGCTCACTTTGAGCAATACTTTCCACTGCAGATAGTCTAAATATTAGTGAACTCCCCTTGTAAAAAATATTGTCAAGGTGAGTAAAGGCGATTAGACTCTGGTACCAGAGCCAGGAAATATCTGAGCAGCCACTTCTGGGACTGAATTTGGAGATGAGGGAGTAACTGAAAAGGGGGTTTCAGGAGTCTAAGTTTGAATTTAAGCCCTAGTTACTCCCTGTTGCAAAATCCCTAGAATTCACTGAGCTCTCCTGGTTGAGCTGTGGCATTCTCAAGGGTATTCAGTAGTTGTGTATCTGTGCATACCCCAGAGCATCCTTGTCCTGACCAGAGGCTGCAGCTTGTGCTACAGGTTACACCTGAGCTCGAGAGGACTGAAGCCCTGGGAGACCTCTCTACACACCGGGTCTGCTGACCCCCAGGCCGGCAAGACTGGTGCCGCAGCACCTCTTTGTGCCCCGGCTCAGCCCAAGCCAGGCTGCAGCAGAGCCGGGATGCAGGGTGCCAGTGGGGAAAAGGAATGCAGGCAATTGGACCCAGGTCTTTGCAGGCAAGATCCCAGGTCTTTGCAGGCAAGATCCCAGCTCTTACGCTGCTCCAAAATGTGAAAAGTGGGTTGCATTTGTTGTGGTCCTGGGCAGATCAGCTGATGGGTTCAAAGTGCTCACCCCTTTGTTTCCAACAATTAGAGGTCGGTTTTTGGTAGCTTCCCGCTCAGCAACCTGGCTGCTGTGAAACCCTGCACAAGGCACCTGCTCTTCTACTGTTCTGCACGGGATTGCACAGCCCATAATGCGACCTGCTACCTTCACATCGCTGTCAGACACTGAAAAGAAAAGCCCTGAAGCACTTACCTTTTAAGTCTTTCAGTCCTTTGTTGAATCTGACCCAAAGAGATTTCAGTGAAAATATGAGACGTAGAGTTTGTTCTTGATTGCTTTTGGTTTGGGATTTTTGTTTTGTTTTGTTTTTTCTTGAGGTGTGTGGGGGTTTTGTTTCTTGGGTGTGGTTTTTTTTCTTCATTTTCATCAGTGCTAAGAAGAAATTTTTTTCATGGATGCTTAAAAAAAACCCAGCCAAAACCCCCTCAATAAGTGAGCTGGGGTGGGAAGAAGGGTTGAGATGGTTTCACCTTTTTTTCCAGATAGCAGTTTCCTGTTTAGTAAACTGGAATTGATTAATTCTGAAAACATCAGGATTTAGAAGGCTGATCTTTGAGATAAAGGAAAAATCTGAAATTAATTTAGAATTCAAATAATGCTAAACTTAAGGGAGAATTCAGCTCCAGGTCTCAACTCCATTCTGATCCCAACTTCATTGCAAAATAAGGCTTAATTTTTGGGAAGTATCTAAAGGTTAGTGAGTTATGTCTTTCTGGTTGCTTTGCATTCTCTCCCATGCTCGCATATATGAGATGTTTCATAATTAAAGACTGTATTTCAACTGCTGTGTATTTAAACCAAATTTGAGTAATGACACATACTAACTACTTTAGCAGCAGTGTTGAAATAATTAGAGCAAATAAGGTATTTCTACAATGGTCTGTAACAAAAAGCAGTGAGAAAAGGGCTGCACTTCTGTCAGTGTTTGTACCTAGATTGTCTAGTATATAAGAACTTCAAGACAACTTGTCAGGAATAAAAATTTGTGCAACTGCCTTGATGTATTTTCAGTGCAATACTATATAGTCAAGCCTGGTAGAATACATATTTAACTGGAAGGCAAATGTTGTACTTTGGGAGACTATGAACACAAAGATACGTAGACTTCTTTTAAAGCTTTTGGGAGGAGGTAGATTTCTCAAGGAGAACTTACTGCATGTGACATACAGCCCATCCCTGGCTCCCCAGTATAAGAAAAATGTAATTTGTCACTATGGAAAAGTAAATTCAAGTACAATGTGACAACAATACTAATAGCTTTTTCCTTAAATCCTAACGTATAATTAGATTTCATGACTAAAAAAACCCCCTAAGGCTAGTGAAAGCTTATATTGTATAAATTACCTGTATATAGATGGTAGCTTTCATGTGCAGGTTAGCTGATTGAGGTATGCAATGAGTTGAACAGATCTGTCATTGATCCAAACAAGCAAGGGCTGAATTATAGGAATTCAGAGCTATCCTGTTAGGAGAAACCTGCTGGATTTGTAGCCATCTGAGAATCAAGAGATAAATACAGTATACTTTCTCACGGTTAATCAGACTCTGTGGCTCCACAGTAAAGGCCTATGGGTCCCTCTGGAGCAAATTTATAATGAATATTTTACTTTATTAATACAAGGATTGTGACTGTACACAAAACAGAACAAACAAACGTTATGTGATCTCCGATACACTGATCTGTATTTATGCTTGCGTAAAAGCCTGAGGTAGGCTCATTTAGGATATTGAGCCATAAAGTTTAACTACTGAATCAAAGATGGTAGACTAGAAATTTTCTGTGTTACCAAGACAATTCTTATACAAGCATTTTACCTTTTTTGTTTAAAGTTGACTTTGAGCTTAATACTATTAATTTTTTTTTTGTGTTCTGTAATATAGCACACTTTGTTAGACATCATACATAATGAATTGTTTACATCAATCTGAAATATCCACAATGTGGCCCTTAAAATGCTGTTAAAGATAATCTAGCAATCTGCAAGTGATGCTGTGCAAGTGAAGAGACCTTACAGCACAGAGCACTCAGACGAGTGGTCACCAGGCCACAGCTTAATTGTTTTGAAGCAGATTTTCAAGTTTAAGTACCAACATTCTTTTGCTTGTAAATCAACTGGAGATGAGGGTCTTCTGCCCATCTGGACGTTGGAAATCTGTCCTTTGAATTTACCTGATAGACATTGACATTGCAAGCATAAAGTACATCATCCAGTGTAAAGAACTTGTACTTGCTATGTATGTATAAAAATCATGATCAAACTCCAAAAGGCTTTGAGTTCCTGTAGAAACCTGTTAGTCACCTCAGAAAGGAAGAGTACGCTGTACTTGGGGTACAGTTGATAAGGAAATTGATCTAAAAGCTGCTCTCCTTTTCCAAAGTTTCCCAGCTAGTCTTGAACTTTAAAACTTGAACGGGTTTTAAATTAAGAGTGTACTTTCAAATACCTTATGAAACATGTAGGTGATGTGCTGATATGTTTGTCACACTTGTATATTTAGGAAGCCATGTGTTTATAAAGTGTTGTATCACATCTGTGGGAGATACTGTAGCTGCTCATAACTTTAAGAAATCTGCTGACCTGCTGGATTCATTAACAGTTTAGAGTTATTGCTTAACCTTTTAAAAGTATTTTTTTGAAGAGTTTATAAATGTATCTGTCTTCAGAAAACCTGAACGTGCGATGTTAGAAGAGAAAATGAAGAGACTGAAAGAATAAAACTGCCAAATGTCAAACTTGCAAGGACCTACTGAAATTCAGGACAAAATCCAAATTCAGGTAAATTCTTGAGTTACCATCTGTTCTGTTCACAAGTATCTTTTATATACTATAAAT
The DNA here is from genome assembly GCF_000690535.1 of Cariama cristata. Lineage (NCBI taxonomy): Eukaryota > Metazoa > Chordata > Aves > Cariamiformes > Cariamidae > Cariama > Cariama cristata. The sequence continues at coordinate 33,420 of NW_009600574.1, forward strand.
ATACCATACAGTAACAGCTTCCCAGCTGTGAAGAACCCATTTGCCTGGCTGTTCTTTTAATTCCTCTATAAAAGTTCGGTTTTGAAGTTGGCCATCTGCCTAGATGCCAGTGTGGTATGCATTAATAAAATATAATATAAAGAATAAATTAAAACATCTGCTAAAATTAATAGGAAAAAAGTTCTATTCAGCATAGCAGGTAATACAAGGGCATGGAGAAACTGAGCAGTCTGAATTGGTACTCATAATTTTGAGATACGGAGATAATAAAGGAGGCACTTGGGATCTGGTCCAGCAAGCCTTTGTGTTCAACTATAAGCATGTGAGTAACCCGTTCTTGGCTTACTTGCACATAAACCTAACACTAAGCACGTTATTTGTCAGAAACAGTTTTTAGTTCTGGTACAGCTATATAGTTATCAAAGACTTATTTTACTGTTCAGTATAACCCTTAGCAGGTGCAGTTTTATCAAGAAGGTAAGAGCACCATATTTCTCTCTTTGTTGCCACCGTGCTCTGTGTGTATGTTGGGCTACAAATTAGAACTATAACCACGTGGCTTCCCTGAGCTAGGTCCGGGCTACGTCTGACTCCTCCTGACAGAGAAGCCAGAGGGCAGACTGCCTGTCGGGATTTCCCGATGAGTATTTTATAAGTGCATGTGTGCACCTTTTGCCCTTCTACCAAGCCAGCTGGACTGGAGCTGCGTCTGAACCTGGAGCTGCTCCGGGATGCTAGCCTGCTGCCATACCCAAGTGATGTACTTCCTACAGGCTAGGAGTCTGCAGAACATGAGTATACCACACTTTTAATACAGGCAGCGTATAGCATATACTCATTGCTCACGCTGATCCAGCTAAAGGAACTTGGCTTTGGCTAAGCATGATGAGAGTTAGGGAGGTGATGAAGGCAAGTTAATCTTGCTAGTTACAGCTGGTGAAACAAGGGACGATGGACACAAGGGACAACCTGGGAGGTTCAAGGGGGACATTAGGAAAAGCTTCCTTGCAAGGAGGGTAGTACAGCACTAGGAGAGGTTGTTCAGGGAGGTTGTGGGATATTTCTTCATCCTTGGAAGTTTTTGGGACTTGCTTAGATAATGCTATGGCTGATCGGGTCTTGCGTTTGTAGTCTTCCTGTGAGTGAGAAGTTAGACTACATGATCTCCGGAGGCATCTTCCAACTGACTTGAGTCGATGCTTGCTCAGAGCAAAGCTCTCTCTCTAACAGAAATTAGGAGCAGGCATTTAGGGAAAAGCAAAAGACAAGACATACATATTTGTCCTCAATATTCTGCTATCATCTGGCAACAAGAGGTCAGGCATTTCCCAAATGAAAGGTGTTGTCTTTGTGTTCATTTAATAAGCATGAAGAAGTTTGGTTGAGGTGTTTTAATTTTTTTATCCGGTAATTATTTCAGCTGTGAGATATATCAGAATTGACCTTATTTTAGAAAGTTTTGGGTTTGATATTTAATGAAAGGGTATTTTTGTGAGAAAAATGTTATGAATTTAATTATATTTTCCTGGTGTGCTCTGTAAGCTCTGCCTTCCTGCTACTTTGTGGGTGGGCAGGAACAGATGTTCAAATTCCTGTTTATTAGTCAATCGCTTGAATTCTTCTGCACTGTCCCTTGGACCTCTGTACTCAATCTCTTAAATCAGCTGGCTTGGGAAAAATGTTCTTTCAGTTTCTTGATCAGCCACCTAGTCCATGCCTCAGTAACTGAAGTAAAACCAGGTTGTTGTTATATCATTTCTAGCATTAAAAATGGGCAGCTCTGATTCAGCCTCTTCTGAGGCTTAGCTGGGATTTTAAGGTTTGCAGCATTTTCCCCAATTGTTGAGCACTGTATCATTTGCGTGTCTCCTCCTGTACCATGTATTTTTTTAAACTGAGCACTGGTCCTAAGTTTGTCTTCAGCATGCCTCAATACCTGAGTCTGTTTCTTTTTACATTATTTTAGAAATCTGCTGTGATTACTGTGTAATCCCTTTGTGTACATCTCTTGGCCTTCTCCTGGAAACAGGGATTAACCTTCTGTGGCATTTTTGATCTAGCTAGCCATGGAATATGAATCACTTCTACTGCTGGTAAATGGCTTTGCTGAACTGCATGAAGTCTGCATTCAGAGGTGCAAAGCACCTCCTTTCTCCCTCCTATTGCACAGACCGATCCATGCTGTGCCCTGGAAGACATCTCTGTCTCAGTGTCATTGTCTCTAGCAGTGATTTTCTTGGGCAGAACACTTTGCTGTACCGTGTAGCACTGGAGGCTCAATAATGCACACTGTAATCACTTGGATGCACTCAGTAGCAGCTGCTTGTGCTGCTTGCTAACGGCATCCGATCGACTGCGCAGCCACCCTCCACCCAGCAGAGAGCTGATGGGTCTGGCTGGGCAGCACACAGCAGTCACCTTTGCCGGGCTCTGCCAGCAACCAATTCCACGTGGGTGCTGCTCTCAGGCCACCTCCTGAAGCATCGCACACAAGCGCAGTGCTGTGACACTGGAGGAGAGTTCCTTGTTTATGATTTTCTTTACTCATTAGATGCTCATTCTCAGATCTCTGACTATTTGCATTATGCAGCAGTATATGGAAACTATCTCAAGGGCTTCTGTGTGTGTATCAAATCTAAAAAGAATACGTCATGCCTCTAATTATGATGTGAAGGTCTCTTTTTCCATTTGCTTTTATCTGGGTATTTTCTTATCAGCTGTTTATCCCTTGAAAACAAACAAGGTCCCTTTGAGATGAATAGAATATTTCATGTAGGAAGCATCAGTTGCGTATATTCAGTCCTATACTCTCTCAGTTCCTTACAAAGCCTCATGGGAACTTGGTGGATACTCTGCATACACACATACAATTAGAAGCATAATTTAGGAACTATCAGATATGTGTGTATAGACATACATACACACACAAAAACACATGTCCTTTATTGCTTTTTGTTTTTTTTTAATCCTTCCCTTTTTAGTGGCCTGCTTATGTACTTGACATTGTAAGGATGAAAGGTTTGTAGAGAAGGCCTGATGAAGGCCAGGGATGGAGACAGATAACAGAAAAAAGAAAAAACAAAACCACAAAAAACCTGATCCAGGACGCCAAAGACTCAAGGGTAAATAGGAAAGACTGCTGTAAGAAGTAGCTATTTTCTATCTTCTATTATTTTTTTTTTATGGATAATTTTTAAAGTTATTGAGGGGTTTGGGAAGTCTTTTACTTCAGATAACTTATCTTTTGCTATCAGTGTATGTTTCAGTGGCACTCAGTACCACTGCACTCGTTAAGGTTCTGTGACGAGGATTTCTGTTATAATCTTCCAGATTTATATCTCTGTCTTCTCATATTGCATCATCCTGAAACTTGACAAGTTGTCAGTGGAGAGGCAATTATTTCTACCAAAATGTTAAGAACATAACTTACATTTCTAAGGTATGTAGTGCCATGAGAATATATGGATTTAGGAGAAACTGATGAGGTTGTTGGGGTTTTTTGCTTTATTTTGCCCCAAGTGTAAAACTTACATGTTGCTACTATAAAAAAGAAATTTTGGTTCCTGTTAGTTGAAAATGAGGTTTAATTGTGTTTGTAACTTTCAAGGGTGAGGGAGAGGGAATGCCACCGTTGAAACCCCGAGAGAGCTGAAAAAAACCAGTGAGTCTGGCCAGAAAACACCATTCCATCCTATGAAAGAGATGATAGTACTTCCAGTTTGCAGATTGTTGTTGATTTTGATAGCAGCCGGTGTTAGAGGAAGAGGCTTCATTTCCCAGCGATGACTCACTGGATCTCATGAGCAGCAGGGAGAGCGGGTGCGAGGAGAGCCAGGAGCGGTTGGTAGGAGCTGGGCAACCAAGACTGTTAGCAGGCTGTAGCTTGTTATTTTTACTTTGCAAACTCCCAAAAAGAGTGAACATTTTGGAAGAGTGAGACAAGGACCAGGGAGCCAGGGGAGCAGAGAGCATGTTTGGAGGGGCAGAAGGAGTCTTGGGAACAAGAGTGAAGGTGTCTTTCAAGTCATCTGATATTGTACCAGCTTAAAGGAGCACTTAGAATCACCAGTGAAATGTTCTGAAGTAGTAGTATGAATAGTTTAACCAACTGAGGGTAAATGAACTGCAAACACAAAATTAAGATTACCCCATATTTCAGGATAGTTGTTTATGTGAAGAAAGCTAAGTGGCCTTGGCAAAGTTGGTATTTTTTCATTCTTTATCACGAATTAGCTTTAGGAATGCTGATGATTATATGTATATGATAACAGTTTTCTTATTAAACATCTTCAAGGTATAAAAATTCTTTCTTTTCTATCTTGCTGTGAAATTGAATTTGAACCTTTCCTTCCTCCCTCCATTAAAGCAGAGAAAATTATTCTGGATTATTTTTCAGAAGCGCACTTATTGGGAAAGATGGGAAAGCCTAAGATTCACATTCCTATGGTGGGGGTGTCTCATTTGCTGACTTGGAGTTACAAAGCCTTCCTCTCAGACCTCAGTTAAGTGACTAAGGCTGCTTCTTAGGGCATGGATAAGCCAAGTTCAATACTCTGCTCTAACATTCTTCTGTGTCCTAGATGGGCTTTATGCCACCTTGCTTCAACATTGGGCGCTGCCTCAGTTATCCTGTTGTAACAGTTTTGCTTAATATTGGACAACAAAATAGAAATTTGACTGAGAGTTGGAGAGATCAGCTAGATTGTTCATATCTCGCAAGAATGCAGAGGGCCACCAATGAACATGCAAAGTAATTCTTGGTATTTTGAGGAATATTCTGGCTTTGATCAGAAATCTGTGTACTTGCCCAGTAAATACTGAGATTTTGATACTTTTCAGAGAGACATTTGGGTCCCCAGTGGCTCTATTAGTATTTTTATTAGAAGCCTAAACAGAAATTGTGGCTACTAATATACAACTCTTCAGAGAATTTTTCAAAGGACTTGCTAAAATTTGTTCTCTCTCTTAAATCAAAAGAAATAAACAAAGAGAAACATGGAACAGTAACAAAAAATTATTCGGTATTTATGGATAGAACCTTTATTTCTCAAAATCAGATATGACTGTTACCATCTACATCAGTATACTGCTGAAATGCAG